>NC_079226.1:16826673-16854173 GCF_029633865.1 Lampris incognitus
GAGTTGCATTGCACCCAGGGCCGTGTGTTTGAGGACTCGAGGACGTTCGACCGTGCTCTGCTGAATGGATGTTTCAGCTGAGATACAACATGCTGATATCACCCATCTGTCTGCTGATGAGGTCTCTTCCTTTTTTTCTGACCCCGCTGACTTCTTACCCCGTCCGAGCTATGGTGAGTTCACGCTTCCTTCAGGAAGTGGCCAGAGTTGGAGGAGAAAAGCCGAGGGAGTGAGAGAGAGAGAGCGATATGTGGCACTGAGGCCCATGTGAAACCTAATTTCATTCCCTTGTATGTATGAGACAAGCATATAAGGCAATGACAAACAAAAGCTGTCTAAGTCTAAGATATATAGGGCGGCCCGGCGGCCCAGTGGTCAGCACTGTTGCCTCACAGCAACAAGGTCCTGGGCTCGAACCCCAGGCCGTCCCAAGGCCTTTCTGTGTGGAGTTTGCATGTCCTCCCCCGTGTCCGCGTGGGTTTCCTCCGGTTTCCCCCCCACCATCAAAAAGACACGCATGTTAGGGTTAATTCTCCTGTCTGTGCCCCTGAGCAAGGCATGTCTAAAAGAACGGGGGGGTCCCCGGGTGCCGCGGTTGCCAACTGCTCCTAGCTACACGGCTAACATGGGTTAAATGCAGAGGGTGAATTTCCCCACAGGGGTTAATAAAGTATCTGTTCTTCTAGATAGTTCTAGATTATTCTAGACAGGTAGCCCAACCAGACGAGCAAGCAGCGAGAGAAACAGCCCGGTACTGCTGAAACAGGCGGCAACTGATGTCCTATACGACAACGAGGTGCGTGAATTTGGTTGTGCATGGGGTTAGATGACGAGGAGATATCTGTAGAGTGAATGGGGGGAGGGGGGGCATTTTGTGAGCAGTAAAGGGAAAGGGTCGCAACACCGAGTCGTGTCTTCCCCTCTTTACCTCTCTCTCTCTCTCTCTCTCTCTCTCTCTCTGCCTTTCACTCGGATGCTGAGTGCTGAGGTACGCACAAAGCCGCTCATCACAAAGTGGAGAGGGCAGACCTCTATGGAAACAGCGACGGTAAGAGTTGAGCTTCAGAAGAATTTTGATGACGTGGCACAATTACTAGATGTGGGTGACGGATGATGAGGGAGGAATTATGTGACGAAGAAAACATCTCAGCGAGAACGAAAACTACTTAAGAGAAATTCTGAGTTGAGCACAAGACGACTCTTTGTTGAGGAACAGGAAGTTTGTGTGTGTGTGTGTGTGTTTTGCAGGGTGGGATAAGTGGTCTGTGGCCTTGCTAGTGCACGTATGTGTGCACGCCCATGTGTGTGACTGTCTCTACCCCATATACACTCGTGCTTGTGTGTTTTCCTGCCATGCACAGTGTGTGTCACTATATCACAGCTCGCGTCAAGGTATTTTTTTCAGTCTTTTTTTTTTCCCTGGTGTTTTATCGCCGCGGGCTAGTTGCCGCTGCAGTCCTGTCCGTCAGGTTCTCCCGACTGGATCTGTAAACATTAATACAACCTCCTCCTTCCCCTCTTGCGCCAACTCCTACCACTGCTCAGCTGGCAGTCAGACAAAAGTAGGCTGTACACAACAAACAGCCGGTTAAAGTCCTGCGCTGGCTGAACCAGCAGCTTGCCGACAGGTGAGCCCCAGCAGGGCTGAGCTAATCTCGGGGCTCTCTGCACACCATGAGCGATCACGCTTTAAGGAAAACATGTTTTATCCAGACAAAAAGGGTGAAAATGTTTTCTGTGGCGGGAATGGAAACTGACCAATGGGACGAAAACAATATTCGAGCACACGGTAGCCTACGGGAGGGGAACCAAGCTGTAATAAAGAAAAAAACATGCACGCTTTATCGACGAATATTCGCCTCTGCATTGATTCGACGTTTCGCTGGTGTCTCAAAGTCTTCACGGCGCTGTACCTTGTGGTTAGAGGAGATTCTGATCGTTTTATGGCGTCGTTTCATGGCCTACGTAGGGCTGTGCGTCCCAGTATTTGCTCGACGACTCGACCACAGCTGATATTATACACTTTCAAACGGCTCATTAAAGCAGGGGCAAATACTAAAAAAGATGTTGAGGTCCTTAATTTATCTCGGCTTACGAACCCCGAATGCCCGACGACAGCCCTCCGTTGCATTAAAATAGAATAAAACCTTATCCGGACCCGACTCTGACCAGTCGACCAAACTAACACAAATTAGATAATAGCGATACAAAAAAAAACACACTGTAATAATTGTGCACAACTGTTGGAATGCCTTTGTTGATGCACAAACTGTTTCCACAACACATTATTACTATAAGGTACACGTGCATGCATCACACACACACACACACACACACACACACACACACACACACACACACACACGTATGTTTCAGCTCAATATTTCAGATTACTAAACATCAGGAAGTTCGACTGATCCCAACAATCTCAGTTTCCTGCAGCGTTAAGGTAACTAAGGTTTACCCACATGGTTTTAATTAGTCTATATTGAAGCAACATCTAAATATTTGTGCAACTCTTTAAAAGCCCATCTCCCTGATTGTGTTTATCTTCTGTCGTTCGATGAATTTTTCTCTCGACACCATGTGACCGAGTCGAAGCACCTCCTGCCCCACATTAATCAGTATCACTTTAAAGCGCCCAGGCGTCGGTACAAAAGTAGCTGGGGCCGCTTTGGCGCCGCGACCGGAGCCGTGACATGCTGACGGAGACAGACAGGAAACATCTTTAATGTACACACGGCCTTATTTCAAGCCAGTGCGCGCTTTGTGAGACAAAGACGCTCGGCTATCAAATCCAAACCACAGATGTGTGCGGTGTGTATTATTATCTAGTCCTGCTCCCGCTCCCTGCACTGCTCTTTTCCTACACCCAACCATTCCTCAAATGGCGTCCGGCGTTACAGAGGGCGATGCCCCCTCTCTCTGTGCCTCTCGTCTCTCTCTATGCCAGCCGTACCCCCCCCCCATGCTATGACACTCTCGCCTGCTTTGGTGTGTCAGTCTGTTTTGACTGGGCTAAATTCACCCTGTCCTAAATAGCCCCCTGCACAGACATGAGCGCAAGGCATAGCTATCCGCTCGTTCAGAGACCTCTAAAACCCGGTGCCGTGGAGCCATTATAAACTTGAGAGCTCCAGAGGAATGATCACGAAATCCTACCCAACTAGTTTATCCCGGCTTGAGCATGTCAAATTCGAGTACACGCGGCACAAACGCACGTGGATGGCACCGGCCTCCTGACAACTGACTGATCTGAGTAACCTTACTCCCCTGCCATCTCACACACTGATAGCTTTAAACCACATTAGTGTACAGCTGGAGCTAAATGGTGGCGCTAACGGCTTTAGCATGCTGAGCCCCGCTCCCTGCCCTTTGCCTAACAGGCCAAAGCCTGCCCCGTGTTATGTGAACAAGCCACTTATGTGGTCAGTCAGGTACGAACCTCTGACCAGTATTGGAAGGAAGTGTTTCACAGGGGCCTGAGCCATCTGCGCCTCTGAGACACACCGTGGGAATCCTCTTAGTGGTTTCGGTTTATGCCTTAATATACTTTATAGTTTTCTATGACTTGCCCCCCACCCCCACCCCTTGGACCCCGGCTGCTTGTGTGCAGACACACACACGCACACACACATACATACATACACACACATGCACATAAGAATATGCAAAAACCCATATGCATGACTGCATTGTGCATTGAAGATAACTGTTGTTTGAACCGCTAAATTCTGACAATTGTAGGTGCCCGCAAACACACGGCGCTATGTTTTCTTATATCATCTGCACATGACTCATATGGTTCTTTTAGTCCGTATTAATGACAGCCTCCCTCCCAGAGCCAAGAATAGCTCTCCAAACTGTCTCTCTGCAGCCGTGTACATAGCCACATCAAACCATGATGCATTTTACTTTCTGATACTAACATGCACCGGACTTTGCTGCACAGTGTTTGTGAGCTGTGTTGCAGTTTGTGATTTGTGCGCGCATGCGCCGCGCATGACTGGGTGTGCGTGTGTCCTAGAGGTCTACTCACTGCGTGGTTCGCGGGGTCCATCTACGGTGACTTTGATGGCGCGGTGGTAGGTGGCCACTTGGGGAGGGCCGGTGAACACCGTGATGGTCAGGGTGAAGCTCTTCCCTGCACCAAACACAAAACGTGAGCGAGCTTGAGAGGCAGAGAGGTTTCAGAGCGCCCGTAGCTGTACCCATCGTCAAAGAATTTGCATAAAATCCGTCCCTTTCTCTGCATGCATATTTTGCCCCCCCCCCGTGTATTACGAAAGTCTGGATTCTTCCAGCATGCTTTGTTTTTTAAACAATATTCTGCTTTGTGCAACTTAAATTATCACCGGATTCTGTCCCCTTTAAAAGGGCGAATTAAAAGCGAGGGACCACCTCTTTGATGGTCTGTCTGTGGGGATGATTTGAATTATTGGGCGAATGTGTTCCAGATTGCTGGAAAATGCTTACAGCTTCACTTTATTGTTCAACAAGAGGAGATCTTGCAAGAGCTTCCTTGACCTCCCATCCGCATGAAAAGACTGCAGGGGAGACGGTCTGCAGCGCGCTGCACTCTGTTAGTCGTCCCCTTTCTCTCTTTTTTCTTTTTTTTTTCTTCTTCTTCCCCTCCTTATATATAAAAAGGCATCTCTTGTTAAAAGAGACTGCGGGGAGAAAGAATCCCCGGGTGGGGTAATTGACTGCAGAAATGAAGGGTACTTTTTTTCCTTTTTAATTCGGAAACAGACCGTTTTCTATTCATCAGCTGCAACTATTTAAAGCAATATTAAAGGGAAACGTGTGAGGTCAGGAAGAAGAAGAGGAGGAGGAGGAGGAGAGAGACATGTCAGAAATACCCACGATCGTTTTTAAGATGTGCAAAAAGACCATCTATACAAATCTATATGTCTTTCTTCACCTGGAAACAGTATTCGCCCCCCCCTCATTTTGCGCGTGCCTGTTATTGCAGTGGGCTATACACGCAAATTCCCGCACATGGATGCGGCTGTAACGTACAATCTGTAAAGGACATCGGTCTGTTTCATTCGTTTAGCTCAGTCATTTTTTTTTTAATATTCTTGTTTCTCCCCGTGGGGCATCAGATTGCATTTGGGGAGGAGCCGCGAGGAGGCCGTTTTTATCCAGAGCTTGATTGCTTATATTAACTTGGGTGATGAAAATGATAATTAGCCGCACAAGATGATCCCACACACCAGCCATGCGTGGTAAGCACGCCCCGTTCAGTGTGTGCGTGTGTGCGTGTGCGCGTGCTTTCAGTCGGTCTCACCTCTTCCGCTGCGGCCAACGAAGCGCAGGTCATTGAAGCGCGCGACCTGGTTCTTCATGACGGCGGACGCGTTCCGCAGCTCGGCCGAGTAGTTCTCGTCGTTGCCGGCCATCACCGTGACCAGAGTCCCGTCCGGCACGTCACCAAGCGCCACAACCTGCAAGCACACAGAGCGGCCCGGTCAGCACGCACGCACGGCACGGCACGGCACGGGTCACCTGCGCACGCAGCCGGTGACCATTAAGCCAATCAACAATATTTGATTGGGCTGGCGATTTTGATGCCGCGTGCTGCATGGTTTCTTTTACCGGACACTTAAAATTATTTCGTGTATCATTCATTAAAGATGCAGTTCATCACACCCCCCCCCCACACACACACACACACCCTTATCCCGCCTCTTTCTTCCCTAAACCCCGCCGCCCTCTCCCTCTGTCATTTGCGCTTACAGGCTCTATTCAAAATACCAACTGTTAAAATGACAGATGAATAGGCCTCTCTCTAACAACACATGAAAATGACATAATAGAATAAGTGAAGACGACCCTTTTCATAATCATGTCTGGTCTATATCTCCGCATGCTGTGGGGTCCATAGGTCGCAGTCAGGAGATAACAGCTGGCCTATAAGTCAACATGGGAGGCACTTACAAGTAAAAATAATATGAATTATACAGAGAACGTGTGGATGTTTTTCTAAGCCCAGTAGAAGATCTGGGGATTGACATGCACAGCCCTCTGGGGCTAAACTGTGATTTTTAGGGCTGCACAAATAAATTTGACTTGAGCTGACAAAGCAAGGAAATGAAAAAAAAAGTTAATCTCTGTAGAGCCCACACAAAATAGCTTGCATTAAACTTGCCTTTTTTGGGGGGGGGGGTGAACCAAACGGATCCCTTAAAGAGTCCCTCATGTACAGTCTGCAGCAAGACAGCCCTTGCATGTGTGGCATATTTACAATATTTAAAGAAAACAAAACACACACACACACACACACACACACACATTAGCAACAATCCGGTAGGGGAAAAAATTAATTCAGCCTTGCCTTAAAAGCCACGGGGAGCGTCTTGTTGCACCTCCAGTGTGAGGGGAGCACGGAGCAGAGAAAGTTGGGGCTGTCAGTCCGGACCAGCTCTCCGGCGTGGTCCGCCAACACGTCCACTACATTCCTGGTGTCCGGCCGTGGCCTGAGCGGCCCCGCGGTGGCCATGGTCCCGTTGCCGTCTCCAATCTTGCTGCAGGGGAAGGACGTGGAGGGCGGCGTGAACCGTCTGGTAGTAGTCGGGTCTACAGGGATATGCATCACAACAGCGTGGGTCAGATCCACTTCACTCGGCTTGCAGGTAGGCTATCACACGCGCGGGGCTCTTTTCTTTTTTTCTTTTTGTTGGGAGGAGAGAGAGCGGTGTGTTTTTTTTTTTTGGTGTGGTGGTTTTTCTCCCCCCCTCTCTTCCCTTCTCGACCGTCACAGTCAAGTCCAGCGGGTGAGCATAAGGATGTGCGCTCAGCTCGTGCCGTACTAGACGCGGCGGTAATAAGCTAGCGCGAGAAAAAGAAAACCCGCCTCGCAGTCTGGCAGGAACCAGAAAGCCCGGTGACTGGGGGGGGTGTGCTGTGTGATCTACGCGGAGCGTATCAGCCTGAAACCGCGAGTGTCTGACGGCGACGGGACCGGGTCTATAGCGACGCTTTGCTCCGGTTCCCGACCAAACATTACAAAGTTTACTCAGACGGGGCGCGCGCGCGCGAGAACTACGGGGGACCCTCTCACGCGGAGCGGCGGGTCAGCGAGGCGGCTGTCATAACCGATACGTGTGGCCGATCATCGGCTTAATGCTTGGCGGGGAGCCGGCGTCGACTAAGTGGGTAATCCAGTCGGTCGGGTCCCGTCGTGGAGAGGAGCGCTTCGGCGGACTGGCGGCGGCTTTGCTAACCATCAAAGGTCCGCGACGCGAGCGCGCTGCCGGACGCGGTATTACGCACCGAACCGCATCGGATAAAGTCAGAGTCTCTCCGCTGCCGCTTCGCTGTTGTTGCTGCTGTTGTTGTGTTGGGTTTTTGGGGGGATTTGGGTTTTTAAAGCCGGAGAGAGAAGCCCAACAATCTGTTAAGACAGCAGACGTTGATACGTGCCCGTCTCCGGCGTATCAAGGCAACTTTATCCTCTGTGAATTTCGAAAGGCAGCCGGAGTCCCCCAGACTACATATACATATATATATGTATATATATATACATATATATATACATACATACAGTAGGCAGTACTAGTATATGCTACGGATGTTTCTCTGGTTCGCGTTCAGATTCCTTAATTATACAAAAAGAAAAAGAGTTGTCCTTTTGCGCAGGCACCGGAGCCGGTCGTCTTGCTTTACGGTGGAGTGAAGAGTGCCGTGATATTATTTACCCAAGTCATTTTAGTGTTTAGTGGTTGGGAGTGTGGCGATGATTTCCACCAATGAGTCGGCTGGGCTGGGCTTTCATTACACCAATCAACGTCTCCCGGAGAAAGAAGCCCAGTGGAAGCGCTCCTGCTTCACCTTTTACTTTATCCCACACGACATGAGTCGCATATACATACATACATACATACATACATACATACATACATACATACATACATACATACATGCATGCATGCATACACATGCATTACCTATACACACACACACACGCGCACAAACATATATATATAATTTTTTTTGACGTTTCCCTTGCTTCTAAATCACTATGATACTTAGAGAGGATAAAATAATAAACATGTATGTATTAGACCACATTTTCTGTTGAAATAAACAGTGTCAGGGGGCCAAAATGACTACGGCACTGCAGCGATGTGTAGATACGATCAGTCTCTTGTCATTAATGAATTTAGCCCCACAACTGCCACAAATCACAGAGGCGTAATTTACACGATGCGCCCATTAACTCATACTGTGCATGAAGATAAAGGAGGGGGGGTCCGTTTTTTGTTTTTTTAAATAGCAGCTATTTAAAAGCCAGGAAATCATGCGATGATAAGAACATTAAAATAACAAGAACCCCCATTTTGGTGCGTTACGAAATCTGGAGTAGCTTTAACAACCCGGATGAATTATTGTCACTTCTGCTGCCAACATCCATTTAATGATGCAGTCGCGTGAAGCTTTGCACCCCCATACACCTGAGCAGTTTACTGTACCGTAATGGGGGCAGATATCTGGCCATACATGCTGCTTGACATGAGATTAAACGGTTTGTTTTACATAGAAAATCTCTCTCATGCTTGGTTGATTAATATTAGCCAACACTACTTATCCCAAATCAAAAAACCCATCCTGGTCACGACGTGTTGCATGAAGACTGTGTGTCTGAAATAGATCTACGTGTGTGTCCTTTTTTAAAAATTTAATTATGCATTGGAAAATTAAAAGCAAACGAACCAATCGTTGTACATCAAAAGACACAACGAAAGCAAAGCTGCTACAGATAATCCCGGGTCGTGTTTATTATTACTGGAGGGGAGGGAGGGGAGAGGTTGTGTAGTATGACTGCGGCCCTCGTGGAGGCACACACGGCCTGGCATGTCATGCTGCTTTCAGACACTAGTAGGCGCATTTGTCTTTTCAATGTAGCCCCTGTGTACCACATCCCCACAGACAGACAGCTTGGGCAGACGATTCAGATCTGCAAAGAAAAGGAAATATATATATTTTTTTCTAGTTCTTTTCCATATATATAGTCTAAAATATCAGATTACTGCACCAAGTCTAATCAAGCAGATGATGTTTTGCCCCGCAGTATTTTGCTTTAACTGTTGCTCCTGCAGGAAGGAGTCTTGCTGCAGCCTCATGAGGCTCGGTTCTCTCTCAGTATTAGAGCAGCCCTGAGATTTATTCGTTTGATGTGCACGTTTTAATGACTACCCCCCTCGCTGAACCCATCGCCTTTTTTTTTAAGAGCCAAATGCCTTTGTGTTTTCTAATGGTTTTAAATTAGGGAGTTATTTGTTTATTTGTCTAGAATTTTAAATAGGCTATAAATGGTTTGTCCAGAAAAGTTAGAGGCAATCATTAAAATGTTGGGAATCGGGTCGGGACGGCTCGTAGCCCATATCAATACGGCAGATTTTGTTTAAAAAAAAAAAAAGAAAGGTGCCAAAAAATAAATCAAGGACACGACAAAAGGTTTCACCAGAATTTCTACAATCAAACCCCACGAACAAAGTAAAACGACCCCCTACGTGAATGGCTCAGTCTGGCAGATAAGAAGAGAAACATCCATTAGGCTTGCTGTGATAAAATCCTTCTTTCTTTTTGCATCCATTAAGATTTTTTTCGTCTAAATTTTAGTGCTATTTATTTTAGCCTCTGCTCGCGCGCGCGCGCGTGTGTGAGAGCGAGAGAGAGAGTGTGTGTGTATGTGTGGGTGTCTGCGCACCATGCGCGTGCGTCGGCTGAGTTGTTTACTCGCAAAGGCGTAAATAAAGTGCAATTAAGGGTGTGAGGAGTTATTGGAGTGGCTTTAGATTTACCCTTAATTTTCTTTATCACCCTGAAGTGCGTCAGAGCCGTCAGAGCCGCAGCCAAAAGCTTGCGGCTAAAGCGGCAATTAAAAAGGGACGAGATGAGATGAGATGAGATGAGATGAGATGAGATGAGATGAGATGAGATGAGATGAGATGAGGAGGACGAGTTGTTCCGCTCGCCGCCTCAGATGAGACCGTTTGAGAGGTCAGAGATGGAGCAATCGTAATTAGGGAACGGGCCAAACGCATGGATCACCATTATGCAACGTCTGAACCTTGAGCGTTATTTCACCACCGCGGCCCAAGCTGTCACTCCTGTTTATGTGAGATAGCCTCTGTGAAGGGGCGTCAAATCTGTTAGCTGTTATTCTGCTCTATAAACATGCCATTGACCATATTCTGCTGAGACAGAGAGACAGACAGAGAGAGAGACAGAGAGAGAGACAGAGAGACTGGTTATCCAAAATGCTGGGGGATAAAATCGAGACACTTTAACCACACATTCAAAAAAAAAAGGCTTCGAAAAAACACCGGCTGTCAGTCGCTGATAATTAAAGAAAAGCCGGACTGGCTGATGACGTTGCAGTCATATCCGTCTGCTCGTGTCCGTTATTAATACGGGCCCACGTGCCCGGGCCGAGATGCGCAGCGGCGACGCGCGTTCCGGGCGCCTGTCACATGTAGACCTCCACATGTCAGCCTGCAGTTTCTACAGTTTCAGCCGCACAGACATCGAGGACGGAGCCCCTGAACGATTTTTAATGATCCGGGTATAGCTATGGGCTGAGCCTGAAACCAAGACAGATACTCCTGGAGGATACGTGAAACCCTCAGCCCACCTCATACGGGCCTATTTATTTCAGCATAAATTGGTAAAAAAAAAAAAGAGAGAGAGAGAGAGAGAGAGAGAGAGAGAGAGAGAGAGAGGGAGAGGGAGAGGGAGAGAAGAAATATCTCAAAAGGCTTAATGAAAACGTATGTGTTTTCCAGGTGTAAGTAAAGCTTGTGCACGGGCCTTTGTGCCACACACACACACACACACACACACACACACACACACACACACACACACACATACATACACACACGTGTCTCCGTCCCTTGAAACGTTTCTGTCTCCAACCTGAAACGGATGTGATGTGTCGCGTTCGGCTGGGCTGTTAAAGAGTCAGAAAGTAAAAGTTAATCGTGTGAGTGTGACTTCTATTAGCGGAGAAACCAGAACAAGGCTTCTGGGTCTGAAAGCCTAGGCCCAGTCCCCAGTGCCACCCTCCCCTGATTTTTCCTCTAATGCCACTTAAAAAAAGACGCTGCGCGGATACGCGGGCATCCTTCCTTCAAAGTTGTTATTTTCATCTGGATGGGGTGCCCAATCAGACTACTGGCTATTTTCGGACACACACTCACACACACACACACACACACACACACCGTCGGATATGGGCAGCTATTCATTTGCGAGGGGGGGCTATGGGGGCAATTAGGAATACTTTGAGGTTCATCGATGACATAAGACAAAGATTTCTATCTTCGGCGAGGCTGTGGCAGTCGCACATTTCTGTACATTCACAAATTACAGGGCGAGCTTGGCCCTCAACCCGCCGAACACATTCCTTCCGAAAAGTGTCTCCTCGAGTTTCAGCCGGGGGTTTCTGCCTCGTGGAAATATGAGTGGTCTGAAAGGACGACTCCTATGAAATAGAGTTTTATTCCTCTCGGATTAAATTAGCTCTACTTTTGGGCTCAGGGTTTTTTTTTTTTTTTTTTTTTGTATGAGTGATGAATTCTGCGGTGGCCTCGGAATGCCGGACTTGTTTACCCTTCTGTCCTGTTTTGAAACGTAGCTCCCTGTGAAATTGACTTTTTTTTCCTGCTTGATACGACAAGAGCGTCTGTGATTGGACGGTCAAGCGTGACGTAAGTCACCGAAGCCATTGTGTGGCAGTCTCTCTCCCCCCCCCCACTCTGAGCCCAATCATATCCTAGATTTAGAGTATACACAAGTCTATGGAGAAAATGCGAGACAACAATTCGTGGGCACCGATTTGTCCGGGCTCTTCTCTGACGGCCGATCGCCCCTCACGTTTTGATCACGTCACGTGTCAAGCACATCACAATTGGTGGTCATCGACGTCACTGACGTCATTTCAGATGTTCAGAGAAGAAAGCAGGGAACACATCGATCGTTCTTTTTATATCGTTTCAGTTTTTTGTTTCTTTTTCGCCATGTCGAGGCTGCCCTGTCATTATTGAAAGTCATGCATAAGACATTGCAGCTGTGTTTTGAGTCGAAGTATCGTGAAGAAGAAACACGTCATAGTTTCACTATAGTTTTTGTTAACGGCTAGTTATGCAAAAGCGTGACTAGCTTGAGACGCAGCCGTCACAAAGGAGACAATGAGCGCATTCATCTCATGCATCTTTAATACGCTACTCGCGTTTTATAGGAGGTGTGGAGTGTGGCCAAGAGCTTATCAAAGACCTCGGAATCAAATGAGCAGCGTGATGACATGGCTCTGGCTTTATTGTCTCTCCTAGGGCACTGTCTATATTTACGTGTGCTAAAAATGTAAACAGGTGTCGGAGCGATGACACGGCTTTCTGCGAAGGGCTCGACAGGTGACACGTTTATGTGTTTGTCAGAGCACGGCTGTGTGTGTAAACGAAACAGCTACCAAATTATATATACATATATATATTCTCCTGTTACGCTGGTTTTACAACAGGGTGAGGATAGAGAGCTCCGTCCACTGACTTCCGGTTTCTACTGCAGAGAACATACCAGCTTCCTGTTTGTTGGCGTGTGCGAATTGACAATGGCATATGTTTTATTTTTCGCGATGCCTGCAAGATTTACCATGGATAAATGTCAACGACATGCACAAACTTCCACCTGCACCTACCAGCAAACGGGGGAAACGTTTCAGGTTGTATGCATATCAAGTTACGTCCACAATTCCGTCCGTCCGCTCATCCTCAGTTGACACTTTTCACCCGTTTGCTGGAAGGTGCAGGTGGAAGCTGGTCGACAATTGTGCGCATGTCGCTGACATGTGTCCACGGTAAATCATGCAGGCATCGCGAAAAACATGCCATTGTCAACGGCACACGCCAACAAACAGGAAACTGGTATGACCGCTGCAGTAGAAACCGGAAGTCAGTGGACTACAGTTATGCACAGAGCTGATTGGGGTGCGATAACGGTGCCACGTTGGAGTCACCCTCTCCCCTAGAGGGGGCTGCTACAGATAGAAGCTGGCGCTCGCGCGCGCGCACACACACACACACACTCACACACAAATGCACCTGCATGACAAATGTGCCCATGATACTCCAACAAAGAGGAGGCCACACGCTCTGATGGACTCGCTGTGTTTCGGGGATTGAAAGCACAGGGGTCACACCCCTTCCTCGTTGTCACAATAACAGTTTCGGAGGACACACCTCACCCGTGGCCGGGGGTGGGGGGGTGGGGAGGGACTCTGCGTGAACCCTGGTGTCACGGTCACTCCTCCCTCACCTCATCTGTCGGGTACACTCACCCAATGATGACAGTCAAGCGGCCTGTGATGTGGTTCCCCGGCCTGTTTATTCTTTGGGAACCCACTAAAAGTAGCATTGGATGGTAAGCTCACCAAAAGGTCCCGGTTCTATTATAGGAGCACTTTGGGTTGAGTTTTGATCTGGTACGTTATGAAAACAGGGCCCTGCCTTGCTGTGGGGCACCACTTTTGGCTGCATTGTTTAGTATGACCTGAAGGTTGGTCGCATTTTTATAGTCGGGCCTGATCTCTCAGCCGTGAAAATAAAAGAATTTTCGGCTCAAGATCAATATTGACTTGTGCGTCGTGGAGCGGTGTGTATGCTTCACGAGCCGGACACCGACCAACCCACGAGAGCGCTTTTCGTATAACATCAAGAATGATGATGGACGAAGGTTTGTGAAGCATTTAACCTACTTTTCCTTTCCTTTCCTTTTCTTTCTTTTTTTCCTTCATTTTATTGACGGATGGGTTGTATTTTTTAGCCGGGTCTTTATTTACCCCTGAAACTCAGTATGACTTTTTAGATCTAAATGAGTCCCATAAATACATCAACGTCCCCCACTTTCAGTTGTGGTTTTTAGTGCGAGCTATAATCATTTCTCATCTTTCTTTGTCTCTGTGTCTGTCTGTCTGTCTATTTGTGTGCAACAACACATATGCATACACACACACACCCCCCCCACACACACACACACACACACACACTCACACTCACAAATGCACAGTGTTTCTCCTTTTCTGGCGAGGGCTTCTGATGCAAGGACGGCAATCTGTAATCTGTAGTAATTGCATGTTGCAGAAAAACATTTTTCCGCTGTGGTAATCGCTGCAATATGTGCAGTGGTGTTGCCAAAGTGACAGCGCCCCCACCCCCTACAGACACACACACACACACACACACACACACACACACACACACACACACACACACACACACACACACACACACACACACAGAGTATCCTGACTCCTCTAGCTTTGCCTTTGCCAAATGTATTCAGCAAAAAAATATTGTAAGGCCCCTCTCCTCAAGATGGCCGAGATACACAGTCAGATAGAGAGGCGGTTATAGCAGAGTGAGCAACTGGCAACTGGTACACAGTGCACACACACACACACACACACACACACACACACACACACACACACACACACACACACACACACACACACACACCTGTGGCACCATCATGCTGCATTCACCTCCTGCAACAGATTTATAGTTCCTCCCAGTGACAGTTTAACTGCCATGGAGCTGCAATGCCAGAGCTCTGCCTGAGCCCAGCTGCCACACACAAACCAGGAAAATGATCTTTTCACACTCGCTTCACTCTCACTGCTGCTTCAACAGCTATTTTGTCATCCATTGCGCGGTGCAAAAATGGTGACGGGATTCGTCACTTAATAAACTATGTCTTATTCTAATGCAACCGATTAGTAGAAGTGAGCCGTTTAAGTGATCCCTTCCCGATTGGTGGGAGATTGAGCCGCGTTAAATGTGAGGAGCGCCGTGTCGGTCTGTGGCCGAGCCATTTATGTCCATTTATCAAACCATCCCTCCGCCACTCCACAACTCTGATACCACCTACTCGCCTCCGCGAGGCTGTGGCTCAGATTTATGAGGTCATAACCCACCACCTTACCACCCCGCTGTCCACAACTCCGCTGTGAGTCTGTGCGGCATGTGTTAATGAAGATGGAGCCTTCACATTTGCCCATCTCGCCACCTCCGAGCAACCGAGGGATCTCTCTCTCTCTCTCTCTCTCTCTCTCTCTCTCTCTCTCTCTCTCTCGCTCTCTCTCTCTCTCTGTCTTGCTCTCTCTCCCGTCCTTCTCCCTCCGTTTCTGTCGTTAATTGCGGCTCAACTGCGGCGCACATTTATGATATCATTACCAGCCGCGTCGCCACCCCTTTGCCCCACACAGCCTCAAGATATGTCATCTCATTTAGGCCTCCTTACGCTGCACTCTTCCACTGGGTAACCACACACACCTAGTATACGGACGGGTAATGCTCGGAGACATTTATAGATACACAGCGCAGACACCAAGATTGCAACCAGACTGTGTGTGCAAACCTTTTCCTCTCTGGGCTGCTGCTACTCTGACTGCTGAAGCCATCCAACCTCCCCCAGCAAGTTGAACTTCCCTGCGTCTCTAATGGAATCTCTCTGACAGATCAAACAGCTCCCACTGATGAGGAGAGGAGACAGATCGCAGGCGCTGGAAGTCTTACAGCCTGACAGCCCGAACACATTTGACTGGCAATGCAGCCCGCGTCCGCTCTTCCCCCTGCCACAGATCTCACACAAATATAGTAGCGCCACCAGAGCCCCGATGAGGGGAATAGGGGCAGAAGAGAGGGGGCGGAGGGAGCGAGCGAGCGAGCGAGGGAGGAGGGTGGGGGTGGGTGAGGCGTGGAGGTGGAGGGGGGGGGGCCCAAGCCTGCCGGCTCCGAAAATAAGTCGCGAGGCGTTCCTCTTGCACACAGGCGAAGCCCCATAACTTGGTGTTTTCTCAAAATGAAATCGCATGTGAGCTGAATATTAGGAAGCGTGCATGGCTTCCAGCAACCGCCAGGCCATTATAGCAGAGCCTGTAAACCACATTTTCGCCAGCAGACAATGCCCCTTTGTGCTCGTTGTGTGTGGCTGTCCCCCCCCCCCCGCACCCCTTTTTTTTTTCACTGAAACCCAAAGAGGATCCTTGCACATCTGAACAGCGTGGAGAACAGAGCAAAGACGTGAGGACAGGGGGCGGAAGGACAGAAGAGGGACAGACATGAACGTGAAGGAGTGTCGGGATCAGATCTCTGCTTAATTAGTGGCAGTCGCGTCGGAGAGCAGGCAGAAGAGTCTGCCCTCATTTAGCTTCATGGCAAGCGGGATCTTTGATGTGGCTGCGTGAGGAATGCTGTTGTTCATTCCTCCCTGCAACGAAGCCACATGTTTTTATTTTCTGTGACGAGGTCCCTGTTTGTGGAACGATGAAGGAACATGGTAAGGTATGTCACGTATGAAATGCTTGGCATCGAAGCTAACCAGCACAAAAGGCAGGTCAAAGAGACCAGGCACTTTGCCAGTTGTGTTGTTTTTTGATTGTAAGAGTTGTAAAATTGCCCCTAACGACTCTGTGTGGAAGGAAAACTACCTCCTGGCCTTTATCCCTCCTCCCTTTTGCCATGTTACACCAGCAAACACACTCTCCCTCGCTCTCTCTCACCTCCCTCTCACACACACACACACACACACACACACACACACACACACACACACACACACACACACACACACACACACACACACACACACACACATACAGTGTTTCAACTTTTCAACCAGGACCCTCTGTGTGCCCTCTTAAACTTACTTCATCACTGTTGAGAGTTTTTAAACCGGGGGTCATCCCAGGTTGTGTCACACTCATTCAAGTGCAGATAGGCTTCAAAGCGCTCCCTGATGTTGAATTTGCATTTCTTCCCCTCTGCAGAGGGGTTCAGCCTCTTGAGCGCCATCTGACTCACCACCGAATCCAGAACCAGATTCAAACAGTGACCCGGCGCTGGTTTCCTGACAAGTGTCCATGCCACTTTCCTCCACAGACGTGAGACAAGCCTTGGAAACGGCTCCGTTGGCCCGCGGGGCTTTTCATCATAAGGAAACAAGGGTGTGGTGACTCAGCCTGCAAGCCAAGGAGCTCAGGAGAGCTCTCAGACACCAAAATTGTTTTATCTCGGTTCATAAATCATTTCTTTTTTCTTCTGCAGTAAATTATTACTGTCAATCATGCAATTCAGTCCAAGCGAGTTCAAATTAAATCAGAATGAAATGAATCGCCACCGAACAGCGCTCTGTGCAGGGGGGCTGGGCAGAGTCAAAGCGATGCATTGAACTCGGCCTCCCCCATGATGGCTCCGGGCCCGATTCCCAGATCTAGATTAGCTGAACGTAATTCGAGGTCAAAACTCATTTTCGACCGAGTCCCTCCATTAAAACCATTGCTCGAGTCAAAGACTTGGCTTTGGCGGTGTCTTGGGTAACCGCCCCCGTGTGTCCGAGGTGACTGAATGTTTCCTCTCGTCATCTCCTTTGCTAATCACAAGTGGCATTGCCCACGTACAGTTAGCACCCCGGCCTGGCGGGGCCCTCGCCGCTTTGACTCAGAGCCTGCAGCTTTGCTCTCTAACTGCACGCTAATCCTCTGATTGCTGTGTTTAGGTGCCGCACGGTACTGCTCCACGTCAAGGCGGGCACGGCTAACGACAAGTTAATGACACGACGATGACAAGGAGCGTTTGTAAACCCAATCAGTAGCCTGCAGTCTGGCTGCACAGTGATTAGGTTAGTCAAACTCGACGGACCAAATGACTGGCTCACTGTCTGCCCGTTATGCCATGACTTTGATTAAAGCAGAAAAGCTGCGTTCGTGTGTATCGGGGTTAGCTCGCGAACGCGAAATCGTGTTTTTTTTCTTCTTCTTTTGGGGCCGGTTTGGCTGTTAGCGCAGCTTCCATGATGTACTAAACCATTCCTTAATCCCGGGGAGGGCAAGGTGGCAACCGGAGGTGTTACACTCGTATCTCGCCGGAAATGCTTATTATTCGGAATGTTCCTTTATCATAATTTATATGCAAACACAGCCCCCCCCATGTTTGAACTTTTTTTTAAATTATTTCTGAGCATGACACACGTCTCGATTAGCACTTCATAAAATCAAAATAGTAGCTCTCGTTATTTTTCAGTTTCTGTCTGTTGGTATTTAGTCAGGCCTGTGGGTTCTGCTGCACCGAGGCATCAGGAGACCATATGTAAGCCCTGACCAGCTATTACAGTGAGGTCAGACATCATTTAGGGAGAAAACGTCACGGTCATCATCATGTTGACATACACAGCTCCTCTCTGACTCAGCATCGGGACACTCACAGAGACAGCTGGCCTCTGTGCACGTTCGTGTGTGTGTGTGTGTGTGTGTGTGTGTGTGTGTGTGTGTGTGTGTGTGTGTGTGTACTTTTGTTCATGCATATGCGCATGCACATGCATGCAAGTGTAGGCCTTGCGCACCATTGTGTGTTTGTGCTCAGCTCAACTCGTCTAGCTTTGTGCAAAGCATATTTTGCAACGGTTGGGGTTGCCGTTGCAGCAGAAAGAGAAGGGTGACACATTGTGGAGACAACAGGAAGGGATAAAGGGGCTACTTCTACTCAATGGCTATGGGGGGTGGGGGTGGGGTGGGGATGCCTGGTCTGTTTTGTTTCTACTGAAGCAATGCAAAAGTGAATAGCTGAGCAGACAAATGACAGACTAAAGTGTAACTCAGACAAGACCTAATGTATGCAGGGAAGATATATATATATAGAAGCATGATTTGTGTGTCTGTCTCATTATAGGCTGTCTACATACTAAAAGCCAACAATCCCCGACATATTGAAAAGGAAAGAGAATGAACTGACATAATAATAGGGAGAGGATTTTAGCGGTACAAATTGTTATATTATAATCTTTTAGTCAAAACTGATTAGACCGAATGCTCAAATCTGTATTCCCCGGTGCACAGTAGCTACAGAGAGCAACATAATTAGGCCGACCATTACTGATGCAGTTAGTAGCACTGAGTTCCCCAATAATGAGACCAAGTGAAACAAATGAAATCCCATTTTTGAAATGGTGTCTCAAAATCGATACTCCCAAGGTCAAAATTATGTTCTGGGACAGGGTAGAAGCCGCCCAGGAACACGTTTTTATTGCGCCGAGGACAATTCACTGTATGTAAACAAGTGGAAAAAAAAGAATTCTGGGAAAAATAGAGGAAAATAGAGAATCAAAACCCATTTCGTAGCCTGCAGCTCCTCACATCCTATCATTATCTGCATTTTTCCTCCACCGTAATTAAGTTTTTTCTTTATTGCTTATGGGAAGAGGGATGGGCTGGGGATGTTTTGAGCATGATTAAAGTTGTTCATAATGAAGTGAAGAAGAGTCAGTCTGGAAGAAGGGTTTGTCTGTGAAAAACATTCCTCTTAATCCTTTCATGGTGACAGAACGAGTTCCTCTCGGCCTTAGATATTTGCTAAATCCTCACACAAGATAAAATAGCCCCCTTCTCTTTTGGTTGCACTCTATGCATCCCATCCCATAAAAGCGCTCATATGACATTTTTATATGATGTTTATCAGACTCATGCTCATTCATTCAGAGGTGGTTTTGTGGGTTAGAATGCAACTGAAATGCAAAAACATAAAGCAGTAAGTTACTGTAAAAAACACCATATTGTACTTGTTTTGCTCGCTCGCAGGGTGTGTTTTTTTGTTTTCTTGATCATATTACAACAGAAAGGATGCCGTTCAAAACATCTTTTTAACCACAAATTCAGGGAGGGGTCTGAGAGGTGTTTTTTAACTTGGGTCACATTCAGGCCAGAAGGGAGAATGATGATGACGAATTCCTCACATCATAACCGAAATGATTCAACACAAACTTCATTTTTTGTGTAAACTGCACAAATCCCTTTCTTAGTCTCTCCGTCGACGGTTTCCATGTCTAATTTTCAAACTCTGAAATTTGCACGCTGACATGATATGGAGAGGCCCTACGCAACGCCCAGTTGCTACATACATTACAGTTCATATGAGTTAGCTTGCAGCAGTTCTTGTGTGCCCCGTACAGCCTCGCCGCGCCATAGGCTGTGTGGCCTGTGGTTTAGGGTGCAACTTATAAAACTAAACGACTAACATCAGATTATTAAAGATGTAGGTTTCTCAGAACTCAGCTGTCTACCAAACAAGAGGGATGAGATCACGCGGAATCTAATATCGGTGATGTGAATTTAACCAGTGGTAATATAAGGGTATAGTGAAACATTACCAGGCCATAAGACAACTTAATTATGCATACAGCGATGACTCATCGGAGTGTTTGGCCCAGGTCCGTTGTGTGCATGACTCTTTTTTTTCTTTTTTTAAATCAAACAGAAATTCTATTATGATCATTTCCATCTTATTGTCCAATTATCCCAGTGTTTTCAAAGGCTGCATATTTTCCTGCCTACATGCGTTTTTTTTTTCCCTGTTCCGATTGCTTTTCCACGTCAGAGGGTCCCGGTTAAAATAGCTCGTCTAGACGTTATGAATTCCACCGACATCCAGCCGCACTGTATCCGGACAGACTTGGACACGCGCGTCTCTCGCCATACCGATGATTTCATACCGCCGCTCCATAATTATTATGTAAGGCGCGTATAACGCGTCAACGCGCCCCCCCCCTTCTTTCGCTGCGTCCGAGGCGCGGCGCAGTAATGTGTTCAGCACACATCCGCCCCGGGGGGTTCACTGCCCCCCCCTGCTGCTGCCCCCCCCCCTTTACAACTGCCGCGGGCAATCAGAGCGGGCGGCTCTCGGCTCTGGGTGAAGCGCGCCAAACAGAGGAGGCGTACTTGAGACGCGGCGCTGCGAGCCCGGCCGCCGCTGGCTCAACACCAGCCCCCCCCTCCCCCCCGACCCCAGATCACGTTCAAGACTCGACCTCCGCTTTACTCTCCGGCAGGATTACAGAGACACGCGTTACGACGGGAGACCCCCCCCCCAGACCCCTCCCCCCCTCCCTCCCTGCAGACATGTTTGTTGATAGAAGTTGCTCACCCTTTCAACTTGGTTTGACCCCCCCCCCCTCTACACACACACACACACACACACACACACACAGAGACTTGTACGGTGCACTAAACCCATTTTATCAGATTGGAGGCCAGCCGCAAGGAAACTGGCCCCTGTGGTTGCCTGTCGACCACCAGAAAATTGTATTTACTACAACACTTAGCATGACTTTAACCTTGACCAATGGAACATGGTGTATGGCGGTTTGAACCAAACTATATATAAGGGTGGAGACAGGTTCGGGGATTAGTCAACCGCATAATCAGCGCGCCCCCATTCGCCTCTCCTCCTCTACGTACCTGGAAGCCATCTTAGCAGCAAGGCCTGAAGGTGTTTCCCATCACGGCGTGTTGACAGACGGTAAAAACGACGAGACCAGACCAGAAAGTAAATAAGTACCTCCAAACGTTTACAGCTCTAATCAGATCCAGAGCGTCGCCCCCCCCCTATCCAATATACGCGCGGAGGTTTTCTTTTCTTTTCTTTTTCTTTTTTCATAAATAGATACTATACTACCCAGCTAAATTGGAGACAGGATCGTGCTGCCCTGTGCGGCCGTCATGAGTTTTTTATTATTATTCGCCTTTGCTTTAGAATAGTATTGAAACTCTCAATATCTGGTTACAGATTTCAGCGCACTCAGCCAATCCCCATGTTTCTGGCGTCAGAGGTCTTAACACTCAGCAGACAGGCTTTGAATTGATTCCAATACAGCGTTATTAATTTAAGAAAGGGAGGGAGTGGGGGGGGGGGGCGGAAAACCCTCACCATATGACTCCGAGAGTGGTAAATTCATCGAGGGCTTGCTTTGTTTTTGTTTTGTTTTGGTTTTTTTTGTTGGTAAAATTGATTCATCTTTTGTGCAGCTACTGTACAAAATCCTCTGGCTCTTTCCACCCAGAGTACATGTTGGATTTCTGCACACGTTGTGGCGGAGTACATGTTTGCACCGTACACGCTCAAAACGCCTCCCCCACCCCACCCCACCCCCCTCTCAGACTGACTGTGCACGACTCTCTTAAACCCTTTTTTTTCTTTTCTTCCCCTCCCCGGAACTGTCGAACAAACCAAACCAGACCACCTCCCAGCATCCACCGAAATAGCCCCGCTACTACTGTGGTGTGGCATGGCGCATTTCTCACACACACACACACACACACGCGCGCGCGCGCACGCACGCACGCACGCACACACACGCACACACACGCTCCCATTCATAGGCTACAGCAGCAACAAGCCAAACATATAAAACCATTCCCACCCTAATAAACTGGAGCGTCTTTTTCTCTCTGCCACAAAGGGAAGCTGGCTCCCAAGAGCGTAACACTCTAAAACGGACCCCTGTGTAAGAGAGCCAGCTGGGAACAAGGCGGCCCTTCCAATAAGCGGTGACGGATCCCGGCCAAGGATATGACCCTGCTGCACAGGCCCAGCCACGGCTGCCGTAAACCAGGTAGACGCCGCAAACTGCCAAAACGTCAGGTTCGAGAAACCCCAATAAAGTTTATACAATTCTGCTTCACGGGGGGAGCAAGTCTGGTGCTTTCTTTCTTTCTTCCTTCCTTTCTTTCTTTCTCCCCTTTCTTTTTGTATCTCTTGTTTTCGAGACGGAGAGCAAGATAGTGCGTGTGGTGTGTCTCAAGGAGCTCGCGGAAAAAACAATACATCACAACACACAACGCGTCTATCCTCTCGTCTTAATGAAGGAGCTGCAGCAAACATTAGCAGGTGTAACTCCGCTGTGGTTATTATCAGCAAACAGCAGGAGCACGCGGAGTCTGCATCAGATTAACACCTCTTTAGGGGAGTCTCGCCATTTTATTATTCTCTCTCTCTCTCTCTCTCTCTCTCTCTCTCTCTCTCTCTCTCTCTCTATCTGGCCATCTCTCTATCTCTCTCTCTCGCTATCTCTCTCTGCCTCTCTCTCTCTTGCTATTGCTCTACCTCTCTCTCTCTACCTCTACCTCTCTCGCACCCTCTCTCTCGCGCCCTCTCTCTCTCTCTCTCCAAAGTAAAAGCATTCTACTCATATGTCTTTCTGACCTGTGTCTTCAACCTCCCCAACACCACCACCACCACCACCACATTATAACCAGAAATTAATTCAAAATTAATTATCTGGCATTAAAAGGGCTAACTGAGATCAATGGCAGTACAAGAAAGGTTTGTCATTGTTCTGTCTCGTTTGTAAAACCCTGATGTTTATTTTCACATCCTGCAGCTCTTCATTTTTTTTAATCTTGCGCTTATCTCACAAACCGGAGACAAACAAAGACCACTGGGTGAGACTGAACGCTAAACCGTGAACATCTTGAGCTCTTCTATTTGGACCCGAGCGAGACGAGCCAAAGACTATTCCTCAGGAGCCCGACCCGAGAAGCATGGGGAAACTATCTAAGCGGTAGAGTGTTTGTTAAGCAGAACGAGAGATCGCCTGGGCTAATGTACTCACACACTGCACGCACACACACACACACACACACACACACACACACACACACACACACACACACAGGCAGTAGCAACCAGGGTTCGCAATCTGTTTCTGCTGCACAACACTGTCGTCATGAGCTGCGAATGTGACACGTCAATGTCTGCATGTACGTATGTCATAATACATTTCTTTGTGTGTGTGTGTGTGTGTGTGTGTGTGTGTGTGTATTTCCTTCGGCTTTAGCGATGGAAATGAGGTTTCTGAGGTGAGCCGTCCTCTCTCTTCTCACGCGAAGTGTATCTGATGTTGCATATCACATGCATGTGCTGTCTCTCTGCAGTGTGGGATAAGCTGTCATACGCCGCGGTGCCGTGCAAAAGGCATGCACATTAATACGAGCTGCAGTGTGCTAATAAAGTTGCGATAACGCTCCTTGTGTTTTATCCAAAGTGAAAATCCAATGGTGTGAAGATTTCTTAAAAAGGAAAAGGAAAGAAAGAAAGCTAAACGCTAAATCGTTTGTCGTTTATATTTCAATTTTAATTCTCTGTCATCTTTTCCCCGTTATCTTTCGGCCTTCAGGCAAAGCACTATTTATAGCAGCGCTGTGTTTCTTGGCTGTTGTCTTGATGAATGCATTCTGATCTCCATGTAGGATTCATGTAGCATGTAGCGTTAAAGCCAGAAGGGACACGCTGATCCACAGACATTTGCCAGTCTCCTTGATTTTCTCCAACTGCTCCTCTTAATTTCAGTTTGATTTGAGTTTGAAAAGAGCACCATGGCAAAACTGCTTTGCCTGTGTAATGCAAGTTGTTAAACTAACCGCTGGGGTATTTTGCTTACATGAGGTAGTCCGTGTTTGAAAGGCTTTCAGATTGAACCGGAGGATTTAATGACTCTTGGCCTTTGTTCTGTTGCAGTTTGGTTTCGGTCCCCCGACAGAACGAATTGTAAAGGGATATTGCATATTCACTAATGATTTCCAATGGTGATTATAGCTTTAAATGCTCCCCCCCCCCCTCTGCCCCCCCCCTTTGCATGCACATCAAGCTTTCCCTCCTCACCACGGTGGTGACACCGAAAATCAAAATCAGGCGACCGAAGGCACACGATATGAGGGTCCTGCAAATTGGGAGATCTGATCCAAGGCCAGGTTAGATGGCCACTTAGCAACAGGGAGGGCCAAAGGCGGTGAAATCTGGTGCGCGATGTACACACACACACACACACACAGTAAACATTGAGGAGATAAAGAGATGCAGGGCTCGTGGTTGTAGAGAAGAAAAGAGAGGAAAGTCTGGGACCTTGTCAGGAGGAAACTATAAATGCCTCAGTGTCTGTAAGAGCTGTGAGAACACTGGAACATCATCCCCTGTCAGTGTGGTTTCACTAGAGATATCAGAGGACCGTTCTCATGTGAGACACAGATGTATGTATTGTGTGTGTGTGTGTGTGTGTGTGTGTGTGTGTGTGTGTGTTTGCTAAGGCTCCAGGGTTTTTAAGATATACTCTGCAAGCAATTAGGAGCTGGTAGTGCTTCTCCTGGGGCTGTCTCTAATTAACACTGCTACGAGGGCCTTAATCGGCGGGGAGATTTTTTTTCTCCTGCCATTTGGTGGCTGTCTCAGTGGTTGTATGAGGAACAGTGGGGAGAACCGAGTCCCACCCACCCACCACCCACCCCAAACCCCGACCACCGTCAGTTTAATGACTCCTATGTCAAAGTGACACGTTCCTCTTCCAATGACAGGAGGAAATCTTTTTTTTTTCTTCTTCTTCTTTTTTTTTAATCGATTTCATAATGAAACCTACAGTATATTTCAAGAAGTTCATCAGCACCCCCCCCCCCAAAAAATACGCTCATCACAAACCATGGATAAACACACACAAACTAAGCAATAGTTTTCTCTTCTTTTTCAACTCTCGGGCACTCAGAGCCATCACTACTTGCAAGTAAAGGCTGTCCGATTGAAATTGCCATGGCAACAAATGGCTCCTTCATTAAAGCTGGTGTCTCGCATCGACGAGCATAGTGCACTCACCTCACCACACAGACCAAAAGTACCTCCTGGAAGTAAAGGAGAGTGAAAGAGTGCAATGTGTTTTTTTTCTCTTTCTCTTTTATTGTATTGCCATTTTCCAGTAAAGGTCTGGTCACATGGAGCCTCTGAGCTCGTATTCACACACAAGAGCCCCGAGTCCCACTTGATAATGATTGTCTGTGGTGAGGCTCCCATTATGCCCAATACTCCATCAAGTCTACAGAAAACACAGCAGCAGGGAGGCAAAGACCTCTAAGGACCATATCAGTCCACTAGATGCAAGCTACTGTATCCAGCAACGGAAAACTTCCTTCTATTGCAACGTTAGAGACGCATGCTGAGGGGAGCGAGACGGGCCAGCATACATGCAAGCATGCATGTACGGATGGATGCACATAGATGGACTCGCATACAAGCACAGACACGCACACACACGCGCGCACATGTACATGCCCACACACACGCGCACATTTCTGATGCCAAGCTTGAAGTGCTGCATATTTACATCGATGGGGAGCGATGGCAATGAAAGACATAGCTATCAATATCATCCACCTCAAGCCACAGCGTACCTGCGGGAGGACTGGGAAAGTAAGAAAGCAAAGAGGAGAGGAGGGTTGGTGGGGGGGACGGCAGCACTCACCTCTGAGTAGATTGCTGCTGTAGTTGGTGAAGGAGTCAAAGATGCTGTTGGATGCCATGACAGAGAAGCCAAAACGGTCAGGAGCCCTTGCTGCAGTAAGAGGATTGAGAGACAGAATGAAAAGTATATAAGAGCGGGAGGTAGAGCACAAGAGGACAGAGAACTCCTGGAACTCTGAACCCGTTTGCAACCAAGAATTTGGGGTTTCGCGACTACCACAGGAATCCCAAGCCACAAGCCTGCAAAGCAGCAGCAGCAGCAGCAGCAGCAGCAGCAGCAGCACATGTTATCACAGTACCAGGAGAAGGAGACATTTGAGAGAGAGACAGACACAGAGAGAGAGAGCGAGAGAGAGAGAGAGAGAGAGAGAGAGAGAGAGAGAGAGAGAGAGAGAGAGAGAGAGAGAGAGAGAGAGAGAGAGAGAGAGAGAGAGAGAGAGAGAGAGAGAGAGAGAGAGAGAGAGAGAGAGAGAGAATGATAGGGAAAGATGAGGTGTTAGAGAAACACAATAGGGGAAAGGAGAAACAGAGAGGGCAAATCAGAGTCTCGTTGTGTATGAGGATATTGTGGCCGGTTTGCACAGAGTCACCGGCACCATTCGTCTCCTCCACAGGTCTCTGGCAAAGTGATGGACTCACCAGGGCTTTGGGATGGAGGGGTGTCCTCCTCTCAGTCCGGTTGGTAAACCCAGACAGGCTTGGAGGTTTGGGTTTGTGGTCCTGTGTCACGCAGCGGGGTTGAGGTTCTGAGGTTAGCCGGCTAGCCTGTTAGCGAAGTCTCTTTCCGAGTCTTTGCACACAGTGGCGTGTGGGCCTATCTGGAGCAACAGTGCTAGCAAAAGGCTAAAAAGCCACAGTCTTTCTCATTGCATCCTCCTCACCATCCCACACACACACACACACACACACACATACACACACACACACACACACACACACACACACTCCCCTTTGTGAGTGGTGGAGCTCATGTCACATGTCACGTGAGGTCACCGGGCCTCTCCCTCCCTCTCCTCCTCACACATCTTCTCTTTTTTTTTCTTCCTCTGGTTGGTTTATACTTTCCGTGGTTTATCCCACTCCCCCGGCCCCCCCCCCTCTCTCTCTCTCTCGCTCTCTCTCTCTCTCTCTTTCTCTCTCTCTCTCTCACTCTCTGTCTCTCACTCTCTCGTGCTCACTCTCTCCATTCTTGCTTTTCATTGGCCAGACAAGTTTTGGAAATGTTCTATTTTCCTTCGAGTTCAAACAAGGCAGCGGCCTACATCACTGTGGGTTCTGTGAGGCTTCAGAGAGCACCAAAAAACCAAAGTAAAGGCACCAAAGAGGCATGAAAATGCACCAAAGCAAATGCGAGCTGAAAGGGAGAGAAAAACAGAGGAGAGG
>NC_079226.1:16856673-16934173 GCF_029633865.1 Lampris incognitus
AGGCTCCGCGGGCTCCTGGCCAGGCCTCGTGGGGGCTCGTTCATCCACGGTGACGCCGGCGGAGCGCCGTGCTAGACAGATAGCAGCGCCGTGGCGCATGCAGAGGATCTGGCAGGATCTGGATCTGATCTCGTTTGTTGTTTGTGCGAGCGGTCTTTTTTTTTTTAACGTGCGCGGCGCATTTAACGCATATCAGCGCCGAGTCCTGTTGGCGCCGACTCGCCTCGTCGTCGTTATTTTGCGTGTCTATATCTGAATGAGTGAAAATAATATTTCTCCGCTACTGTTGTTTTCGTTGGGGGGTGGAGGTAAAACTGTTTCAGGTTATTGCCAATTTCCGTATTTTCGTCCGTTTGCGGCGAGAGAAGACGGTGCATCTGGACTTTCAATGAGGTACAAGAGAAAAAAAAAGAAGCAAGCCAAACAAATACGGGACCGCCTCGCATCGTTGCACGGCAAAGGGAATCTGCTCCATTGTAGTTTATATTCCAAACTCCACGTTTTGAAGAACCGTTCCCAAGTCGAAGCCTTTTCTTAGCAGTCGGCCGTTTCTCTCTGCTTTCTCTTTGTCTAGGTAAACATCTGCTTCATGTTTTGAAATGTATCTCATGGCTTTGCACTGCCCATGACCGTGAGGGGAAAATAGTCTGAAGATCATTGTGGCCTTCTTTCGCTCAATTCTTTTTTTCCCCTGCCCAAGCCTTGTTTATCAAGCCCCTGTATTTAAGCTTAATATAACTCCTGTTTTGCTGAGAAAACTGTGGCGGTTTAATCACTGTCAGTGGTCCTACGCCTCTCGGGTGTGGCTCGCGAGGCAAAAAGGACCCAGTGCGGTCGTGCGTCCAGCTGCAAAGGGTCTTATTTTGTGGTCTAAAAATTGCAGGCTTCCCCATATGTTCCCCATAAACGTGGAATGCAGCGTGGGACTCGAGAAAGCTTTTATAATGAAGTGGCCGTCATTGCATCAAGCGCCATGGTGCAGACTGCCCTGCCTCTAGGACGGGCCATGGGAGCCTGTTTGGGCTGGATACACACGTCCATTGGTACCTAGCTACTCCTCCGCACTTCATATGGGCATTTTCCTGCTTATTTCTATCACGCTGCTTTGACCGACGATACTCCTCTTCCACAAGGAGCACGGCGTGTTCTCATGCACCCTTCTTACCGCCAAGCACACTGCCAGCATTTCACACGACATTTAGCCTTGCCTCACACCGAAACGAAAGTGTTTTACCTGGAAATTCTGAAGGTAACGTCTCAAAAGGGGCATCCTCTAAAAACAGTCACAAGGGGAAATCGGTATCAGTCAGTATCAAACGGGTAAAATCCCAAACTTACCACGTGATGCATAACTTTGGTGTAAAAAGCGAATGGCTAATAAACTGAACTCTTCTGATGGGAGTTCTTAACTTGTGTTTCCTGTAACCACCAACTAACAATGTGTCCATATTCATTCCTGCACAATCGGTGAATCCATGTATGTTTGTTGACATGTTGGTGTGCACATGTTTGTGAATGTGTGTGTGTGTTGTGTGTGTGTGTGTGTGTGAGCATGTGTGTTTGTTGTTGCCGCTGTAAGCAAGGCACTCCCAGATGCAGCGGTTTCAGTGTGCAGTATTACGGTTGGAAGTGATCACCGGGCCCATTATTTATTTATCGACTGCAGCAGACATGGAGACTGTGGTAACCACACAGAGAGGAGAGGGAGGGCCGCCATGTCGCCACACACACTCTGCAGGCCTAGAGCCCAGTAGGTCTATACAAAGCCATGTGGCACGGCATGGGACAGCAGATAGCTCCTACCTGAGGTTTGTGGTAGGAGGTGGCAGCTGGTGCGGATGCCGAGCCGAGCCGAGCCAAGCTGAGCCGGGAGGGAAGAAACACAAGAAGACCGCCGTCACGGTTAGCATTGATGTTGATGGGGGAAATGTAGACATGGCAGAGATATGTATCTCTCCCTGCTGGTAACAGTGAGAGGTTCAGAGGAAAGCTAATGAGGGCAACTCTCTAAGGCCTGATAGTAAGTAGCATGGATACACAAGCTGATATGTTACTGTCATTGTTGGGTTTTCCCAGCTGAGAGTATGATAACTGATAATTGATAAATGATTGGATTTAAAAGTATTTGAAAAAATGGATGTTGTAAGGAATGAATGGAACAAATGTTGGAACATTTATAATTAATCCGCTCACTCATAAAATGAATGGGACGGATGGTGGTCGTGTAAAGTCTTATGTAAACTGTTGTAAAAACTTGACTTATATTTGATGAGAGACTACAGATATTGTACAAGGAAATTGTCCCTGCTTCATATAAAACACACATAACATCTTCCGGGTAGCGTAGCGGTCTATTCCGTTGCCTACCAGCACGGGGATCGCCGGTTCGAATCCCCGTGTTACCTCCGGCTTGGTCGGGCGTCCCTACAAACACAATTGGCCGTGTCTGCGGGTGGGAAGCCGGATGTGGGTATGTGTCCTGGTCGCTGCACTAGCGCCTCCTCTGGTCGGTCAGGGCGCCTGTTCGGGGGGAGAGGGAACTGGGGGGGAATAGTGTGATCCTCCCACGCGCTACGTCCCCCTGGCGAAACTCCTCACTGTCAGGTGAAAAGAAGCGGCTTGCGACCCCAAGTCTGCAGCCCTCCCGGATCAGCAGGGGGGATGGAGCAGTGACCGGGACAGCTCGGAAGAGTGGGGTAATTGGCCGGATACAGTTGGGGAGAAAAAGGGGGGGGGACCCACACACACACATAACATAACACAACACGTAATGTAGAACAAGCTAAGTCAAGTGGTCCAGGGTGCTAGAGAGACTAAGGAATGATGGGTCTAATAATTGATTTCAAGTGCAGTATAAATTACACTCCCAAATGACAATTGTAGCCCATAACCACACTAGCTACCCCCCACCGTGCCCTAGATACGACAGGTTCCCCATATTTACAGACAGTACCAAACCAAAGCTTTTCCTGTTATTCAGAAACCGTGCCATCCAAGAGACACTTGTTCTCATAGTTTACCACTTGGTTTCTGCGTGTGATGGGGGGTCATTTCTAAACCCTCTGCCGTCAGTGAGATGTGTTAGGACCGTGATGATTAATACTGTCGCTATGCGATGCTCAGTGGTGTGTCCCCAAATACATTCTGTACACCCATCACCACTCTGTTGTCATGACGCAACACTACTGCATACGTATGAACTACGGAAACAGCAAAAGCTTTCCTGGTTTAAGTGTTGTAAGAACAACGTCAAAAGTGCTTTTAGGGGCGTCCGGGTAGCGTAGCGGTCTATTACGTTGCCTACCAACACGGAGATCGCCAGTTCGAATCCCCGCGTTACCTCCGGCTTGGTCGGGCGTCCCTACAGACACAATTGGCCGTGTCTGCGCGTGGGAAGCTGGATGTGGGTGTGTCCTGGTCGCTGCACTAGCGCCTCCTATGGTCGGTCGGGGCGCCTGTTGGGGGGAGGCATAAAGATGTCCTGCAGCAGTGTAAAGAGGTGGTAAGCGCTTTGTGTGGCTGTTGCAGCTAGAAAAGCGCTATATAAATGCAATCCATCCATCCATCCATCCTCCCACGTGAAACTCCTCACTGTCAGGTGACAAGAAGCGGTTGGCGACTCCACATGTATCGGAGGAAGCATGTGGTAGTCTGCAGTCCTCCCTGGATCGGCAGAGGGGGTGGAGCAGCGATCGGGACGGCTCGGAAGAGTGGGGTAATTGGCCGGATACAATTGGGGAGAAAAAGTGTGGGGGGGGGGGGGTAGGCGCTTTTAGTTCTGCCCGAGAAAGGGTGTGCAAATAGGAATGATTCACACAAAAGCAAATAAAGATTTTTTTTTTCATCACGTTTTGGTTTGCAACCTCTGTCGAACGTTTAACTTAACTGTGTGGTCGATTTGCATGACGGGTTGAGGCACAAAGAAGGCACCACATCATGGCAAAGGGACAGCGCTACAGCCTCCATCCATCCATCCATCCATCCATCCATCCATCCATCCATTATCCAAACCGCTTATCCCGCTCTCAGGGTCGCGGGGATGCTGGAGCCTATCCCAGCAGTCATTGGGCGGCAGACGAGGAGACACCCTGGACAGGCCGCCAGGCCATCAAAAAATGCACCAGTTAACCAGGGACCTCATCCATCCCAAATACTCCAACCCTCAACACACAGACATTTCCCACTCGTCCCCAAACCAGGTCCAGACTAGACTAACCCTAAACAGACCAGACCACACTAGGGTCTCGTCTGAAACCCCAAGAGAGAAACCCATCCAAATCACTGCACCGGTGAGAAAAGCAGAAGTTGACACACACAGAATTCATCGGTGATGGTGTTTTCTTTATTTTTTTTGCAAAACTTGACCGTGGAAGCTCGAATATAAACACGTTGTGTTTGTCTTATCACAAAGCGCACTTTGTTTTTCAGCATTACAGTTTATGAGTCTGACTGCTCCTCTGCGCCATGTTTTATTAAGTGTGCGCGCGCGCGCCCGTGCGTATGCGTGCGTGCGTATTCATGCATGTGTCGGTGTTTCCTGTGGCGTAGACAAGGGTTTTGAATGTGACAGACAAGGGTGCATGCACGCCGGTTGATTTGGCAGGATGTTTCTTCACACCAGACGCACAGCAGATCATATACATACAAAACGCGCGCGCGTCCGTGCGCGTGCGCGTGCGGCTGTGGCAGCGTGTGTGTTTGTGTGGTAATGCACACTTAAAAAATGGTTGTTTGCAAAAAGGTTAATCTTGCTGCTCATTTAAAAAGAAGCGTCAAAAGGAAATCCTTTTGTAATATCGCTTACAGTACCGAATGTACACCGACGTGCATGCGTCTTTACACACGGGGGAACAGTCCTGCAGTGAACCATGTTTTGCATTTAAAAAAACAAACAAACAAACAAACAAACAATAATTAGAGCGTTGTGACGATTTTGGCCCCCTATTGCAGATCACATTGTCCTGATAAGACAGGATTACAAGAAGTGCATGAGAGAGCCGCACTGAAACGCTTCGCTGAGATAGAGGGAGATTTTGTCACATTTTGTGCGTGCGTTAGTCTGTCTGCATGTGAAAAAAGAGAGAGACGGAGGAGAAGAGGATGAGGTTTTTCTTTTCAGTTGCCGCTGCATTCTGATCAGCCGCTTTCTTGAAAACCTCTGTGGCCGGGAATATGACAAGCTCTGATGAGCTGAATGAGGGAAAGGACATCGTCACACGTCACCTCCCCCCATCTCTCTCTCTTTCTCTGTGTGTCTCTCTTTCTCCAGTCGTTCTCTCTCGTTTTTGCTGATGTATTAGGCTTCTGACTGGTTATTGTCCCTCGTCTTTAAAGAAAGGACACTAGAATGACAGTCAGAGACAGACAGACAGACAGACAGACAGACAGACAGACAGACAGACAGACAGACAGACAGACAGACAGATAGATAGATAGATAGATAGATAGATAGATAGATAGATAGATAGATAGATAGATAGATAGATAGATAGATAGATAGATAGATAGATAGATAGATAGATGGATGGATGGATGGATGGATGGATGGATGGATGGATGGATGGACGGACGGACGGACGGACGGACGGACGGACGGACGGACGGACGGACGGACGGACGGACGGACGGACGGACAGACAGACAGACAGACAGACAGACAGACAGACAGACAGACAGACAGACAGACAGACAGACAGACAGACAGACAGACAGACAGACAGACAGACAGACAGATTAGGTCCATATTAAAAAGAAAAATACAACACAGGACAACAACACAAAAATATAACTAACAGCAGCTCACAAGTTCACAGTGATTAAAACCTATACAGACATTTCCTCCAATGTTTCCGGAAACAAGAGGAGCACCTTGTGTCACTTTGTGTAGGCTCAGTTAAGAGCCTTATTGGAATCAATTAATCGAGATAGATAGATAGATAGATAGATAGATAGATAGATAGATAGATAGATAGATAGATAGATAGATAGATAGATAGATAGATAGATAGATAGATAGATAGATAGATAGATAGATAGATAGATAGATAGATACAGATACAGATAGATCAATATTTGTAATGCGGCGATTGCAATGATCTTCCTTATTACTAAGACTGAAAACTGAACTGCCCTACTCTAAACTAAACTAACCTAAACTGAAACAAAATAAAAATCAAAAACAAATGACCAAATAATAAATGACCATTGGTATTGTCTTTATGCGTGCTCAGTAATCCAGGTAAGGAAATCCCAGAAAGGTGATTCATGTCCAGATGAACTGATTCCCCTTTCTGTGGCCATTGCTTTTTTTTTTTTTTTTTTTGCAGAAATAAATAATTTGTTTGTGGTGACAGCCCACGTCTACCTTATGTGGTAGCTTTCGACCAAATTTGAAATATTTCGCTGATTCCCAGTCTCCCGTTCTTAACATTATGCAAATCAACGTGCTGCCTTGTAAAACGTCTGACTATATGAATTCATATATTTTACCGATAAACTTTTTTTCTGATTCAGCCAAGTTATGATGCCCATGGTGATCTTACAGGATAAAACAGGTTAAATGGTTGGGCTTATGTGATATTTTTTGTTTTACTATCACTGAACACACATGTAAAAAAAACGCTTTTATTGTGAAGACAGTCAGACGAAAAAGAAATAAAACCTACTTGTGACAATCAAGAACATTCCCTTTTTTAACGGCTTGATTACCTTCAAGCTTGCAGCCTTGAATTAAAAAGTTTAGAGACCGTGTGAAGCAGCAAGAGATAATCCTGACCTGAGGAACTGATAAGAAGTGAATAGGAATATGCCATTTACACCAGTGGGGAACCGTTAGGGCTCTCTAGGTCCTCGGTAGAGGGCCCAAGATAGTCTAAAAAAATAATATTTAAAGTCATCGGTTCTAATTTTATTTTATGAATTAATGATTTGACGATTAACATCTACACAAAATGTTCCTGAGGAAACAAGCCCTTCAAGCCTGTCTATTCAGTTTGTGCTGGAATGTGAAGGGTTAAATGAAAGCTGCCCCTTTGTTTCCCTATCAGAATTTTGCTGCCTCTGCTGTTGCTTGGAGGAAAACAAATGCTAGGTTTCAGCTCTGTGATTGGTGGTCCGGCTATAATTTTTATAAAAGGTCCGAGCAATAGTAATTCAATCAGAGAGTACTTTCTAAAATTGACCAATCGTATTGTAGCGCTGGGACAGGCGCGCGCGCACACGCATACATGGGCACTATTACGACGGGTTTCTAAGGGTGGGTTTGTGGTGGACACGTAGTCTTCTCCGTTCCTTCGGCTCTACAGGTTGTTCATTGGGTGAGGGAAATGCCAGTCTATTTGTTCTGGGGTTCTGATTGGGGGAGAGACGTTAGCGTGGGTGGGCTTTTAGAGGAGTTTGACGGGGAAATCGTTTTGGCCACGCGTCAGACCACCGCATGGACTGCTCTTTCGCTCCACGTCAGGGTCCCAGGGGAGCTAGCAGGTTAATTAGCCTTAAATTCGAGGGCGTTTTCGCCATGTTAGAACGGGAACAGCCACCCGGTGCTGTTTTCATTGTTTTGGGAGCGTCTCTCAACCGCGGGAGGTTTAGCTGAATTCTGTTTAGAAATAATGTTGTGCAGTTGTTTTGCTGACGAACTGAAATCCTCGTCTCCGTTTGTCACCGGCTCGCAACGCCACAATGGCTTCCCTCTAAATGGGTGGGCTTTTGTTTTGGGAGCGTCTCTCAACCGCGGGAGGTTTAGCTGAATTCTGTTTAGAAATAATGTTGTGCAGTTGTTTTGCTGACGAACTGAAATCCTCGTCTCCGTTTGTCACCGGCTCGCAACGCCACAATGGCTTCCCTCTAAATGGGTGGGCTTTGTTGTCGCTAACAAACATGACAAGTCCTGCCCATTGCGGGGGAACACGAATTACAAGCTAGCGAAAAAGAAAAGAACGCAGCTAGCTTGTTGGTCCATGATGGAAGTCGTGAGTACCGCTAGAGAGGCGAGCATCGTTGCGAATGTATTATCCACGCCGTTTTTGAAGATTAACTGCTAATGAAAAGTGGGAGTTAATCGGCAAAGGAAGACCTACACCAAAGCTTAATTTGGTAAGTTATTTAAAATCTAATAAGCGTGCCAACTGATATAGTCTTCTGGCCGCCGCTGCCACTGTTTTGTATACGTATTTCGGAGAACCGTCATAATGCAGAATTAACGGTCAAGCTGTAGATGTACCAACTCAGCGGTCATTATGCACATTTACAATAACATCTTCTTTCAGCCTGTTCTCTGTTTTTCAGGGGTCGCCACAGTGGATTGTACAGTTTTCATCAGTACCCTGTGAGAGCACAGTACCAATGGCGGCCGTTGTTAACCCGGGTCTCAGCCAATCCCGTATGGAGCCTCGACTGATCCGGTATGGTCTTGTCAATACGCATAATGATTTGGCAACGTTTTACACCGGATGCCCCTCTGACGGGGGCACAGGTAAAGCGCTGGATGTCATCCCAGTATTCATGGACTTGCGCCCATGCCTGTCGCTATACATTTACTATAACATGTTGTAGGGAATTCGGGGGGCAGTCGGGATGTGAACCTGGGTCTCCCGCACCACGGGCGACTACGTTAACCAGTCGACTAAAGGGTCCGACCCGTTAGCTAAGGGCTAGCGAGTCTATTCATCCGTGGTCGTTACACTAGCTTGCGAGTCTAGAATAGAATACACTTTATTTGTCATTTGTACATACATGCAATGAAATCCACTCTCTGCGTTTAACCCATCCTAGCTGTGTAGCTAGGAGCAGTGGGCAGCCGCCGTACAGCGCCCGGGGAATGGTTTACCCTGGCCAGGTACTGACAGCTGGGTAGACTGTGCCCGGGGATTTGAATTCAGAGTTACCTTCCCCTAGCCTTTGCTTAAACAGGCATCAACCCTACAAGGCAGCAGGTGGTTTTGTTGTCAGAGTGTTTCCTTCTCCTAGCCTTTGCCTAAAGAGGCATCAACCCACAAGGTAGCATGTGGATTTGAAATCAGAGTTCACTTCTCCTATCGCAATGTGTTGGCTGGACTGGGCACCATGGGAAGTACCATACAGGCATGCAGGAGGACCAGATCTATCAATAGGGACATTGTCCTTAGCCAAAGGGCCCTTGCTAAGGTAAGGTGCCACCCCTCTACAGCCTGCGGTTGCAGTTTAGCATCTTACCCAGGACGTCTTACCCCCTACTCATTCATGCTCGTTGCACTACCCCCCTCCTTCGGGAAGTGTGTCCCCGCGCTTCAGCATACTAACTCCCTCACGCCTCTGGACGCACGCACTTCCGGTGGCCTCACGGTCTCACCATCCCATGACATCAGTGTAGCGAATTCAGGGGGCAGCCGGGAACCGTCGCGGCGGGGACGCGAACCCCCGTCTCCCGCACCACAAACACGACTGTAACGACCATGGATGAATGCACTCGTTAGTCCTTGGCTAACGGGTCGTGCCCTTTAGTCGACTGGTTAACGTAGTTGCCCATGGTGCGGTAGACTCGCCTCCCGGCTGCGGCAGTTTCCAGCTGCCCCCTGAATTTGTTACAACATTTAATAGGCCACTGTGCCTGAAGTGTCTGTCACTAATGGTTGCTTGGCCGTGTGTGCGCTGTCATGATGTGTAGGCTTACGTGAAATTTTGTTGGTTTTGTGTGGTGGGTGGGGGGGGCTGTCATGCGTTTTGCATATAATTTTGCATGCCGGCCGTTGTCACCATATTCCGCTGAAGTCCACACAGCTTGCGTGTTGACGCTATTATTTGTAAGGAGGATTTGCATTTTGTTTAGAAATTAGCTGGTTTTTGTGTTGGTGATAACTCACTCTCTCCGTGCTGTTTGCTCATTGCATTGCCTTGGCTGGACTAGCATCTTAACTTTTGTTTCAGAGCTGGAATTGTCATAGGTAACTTTTGCGGTACTATAGGAGAGGACACAGTAAGCTAGGCTGGTAGTTTGCTTTTTACCTGACAAGGGAAGGGTGGTCAGAGGGCCAAGGTCACGGTTTGCTACTGATATACACACAAACACACACACACACGTTTGTTCATATATTCTTGTGGAGACAGGAATTTTCAAATTCCTATTTCCTTAAAGCGGCAGTAGACAACTTTTTTGCTTTGACTTATTATGAAGTAAATGTTGATTGCACAGTGTAATGGCTATGGAATAATGGCACCATTAGTGTTTAAAATTTCCCCCCATAAGCCTTGCTTTCAGACTTATAGGGGACCCAATTCTGTCTGCCACTGGGTACAATCTCGCATGGAAAAAAAGGCTGGATTTACGGCACAAAGGAAGTGGCATCAACCATTGCACAACCGAAATAAGAAGAGGATAGCGCTTTTGTTTTCCCTGGTAGCTATTGGTAGCTATCCCAGTAGCGGAAATGGTTTGACGTTGGAACAACAAGTGACAGTGGAAACTCTACCCGGCAAGAGAAAAATAACCTTGTTGACAAAGGAGGAAAGGAAGGTGAAGAGGGAGAGTGATAGAAACAAAGGTAAAAAAAAGAAAAAGAAAAATAGAGTGAACCTCGGACAGGCATTAACTCGATGGAGTGAGCTCTGGTGTTGTGTCATACTCTGTTTCCGGTCGAGATCTGTTTCCCCCTAGCCAGACGAAACCGTTCGCATGGAAACAGGTTAGCTATCTGTTACAATTAGGTTAAGGTAAGTGTTAGGTTAAGCTCTGGGTTAGGTTGAAGTTAGGTTAAGCTTAGGGTTAGGTTGAAGTTAGGTTAAGGTTAGGGTTAGGTTGAGGTTAGGTTAAGGTTAATCAAGCATCCCGGTGTTGTATGGCTAGGGGGGAACAGATCTCCACAGTGAAACAGAGTTTGATACAACACGTGGGACTTGAGAGGGTTCTAAACCGACATTCAGTTGGCATTCTTTCTACTGGATCAGTAAGTAACACAACCTGCCTACTTATTAATACTACTGGATGTTTTACTCTGCCTTTATCATAGCACTGAGATGGGGTTTTCAGTTCAATTTGGGATTCTTATGGTTATTTCTTGCTTTGGACAGTGGCCAAGCTGTTTATAAACGGAAAGCGTTCTGGTTGTCTATGTGACAGCAGCGCAAACAATCAAAACACCTTGGAAATGTTGGCAGGGCAGGGGTGTTGAAAAGTTGTCTACAGCTGCTTTAACCACAAACTCTAAAATGTGTGTGTGCGTGTGTGCATGCGCATGCGTTCATATATACTTATTAGATTTGTGCAATGCCTGTACATATCCCCTGATGCCAGTGAGTGTGCATGTATTTGCGTGTGTGTGTGTGTGTGGACATGACCTGCTTTCAGTTGGCCCCCCACATCTCAGCACTCTGACCTAGAATAAGGGAAGGGGTCTCTGAAAATTCAGGGTTGTGTGCGAGTGTGTGTGCTTGTCTGTGTGAGTCCATGTAACTGTAACTGTGCGCATATGTGCATAAGCCTTTTATAGTCTTTTGAAAGCCAGTAACATAATAGTGCACACCATTTTTCTCTTTCACTCCTCCCTTGCTCTATCTCTCTTTCATTTGTCTCTCTCTTTGACAAATAGGAGCGGTGTCCATTAGGATGCTTTATGAGGTGATGGTGACACAGGGCGATCTCGGAGGCCTCTAACACTGCTTCAACTCCCCAGACTCACTCACTCTGTGTGTGTGTGTGTGTGTGTGTGTGTGTGTGTGTGTGTGTGTGTGTGTGTGTGTGTGTGTGTGTGTGTGTGTGTGTGTCTCACTCTCTGTCTGTGTCTCTCTCTCGCTCTCTGTCTCGCTCTCTCTCTCTCTCTGTCTGTCTGTCTGTCTCTCTCTCTGTGCACTTTAATAATGGAGCCCATCGCTCTTTGTCATCCATGGCGGGCCTGATATTGATGCATGCCGGTGCTGTCTTTGTGTGTGTGTGTGTGTGTGTGTGTATGTGTGTGTGTGTGTGTGTGTGTGTGTGTGTGTGTGTGTGTGTGTGTGTGTGTGTGTGTGTGTGTGTGTGTGTAGTTGAATCCCTAGGCTCTGCTGGACCCTCTTCACCCTCTACAAGTGTGTGTGTGTGTGTGTGTGTGTGTGTGTGGCTGGATCCTTCGACGGACCCTCCACACTGACAGAGGTTCGGATATTCAGTCAAGGCAGGAGCTACATGTGTCTGATGTATGAGTCGGAGCTGGCTTTTATTGTGAGGGAGACAGACAGACAGGGAGGCAGGGGGGCTGGAGCTAAGAGACAGGGGCTGTTCCTAATGAAGGCCATTCGGGGCGGCCTTTTCCCTTGTTTCTAATACATCCCAGGCCCACTGGACTGGCTGGCTGGTTTGATGATGGCAGGAGCATAGAGGTGCACACAGCTACATAGGTACTGCCTAAAACTGTCCTGCCAACCCTCTGTCTCTCTCTGTCTCTCTGTCTCTGTCTCTGTCTCTGTCTCTCTCTCTCTCTCTCTCTCTCTCTCTCTCTCTCTCTCTCTCTCTCTCTCTCTCTCACACACACATGCCCCCCCCCACCCCCCCAGCATATAAACAAAGATGAAGTGGTTTTAAGTACCAAGTGTGACGAGTACAGGATGAGAAAAGGCATGAGGCTGATCCAGTATGGGATTTATATGATCCAGTATGGGATGCATATGATCCAGGATGGGATGCATATGATAGCATCTAAATGGTCTGTGTGTGTTTAATGAACTCAAATAAAACCAGTAGTGTATCTTTTTTTACTTTATAATGTTTGAAAACTGAAGGGGGGGGGGGAGGAGGTGGTGGTTGAGATAGCATTGAAGAGAGGGAAATGTCTCGCCAACAATTTTGTTTGGGCCTCAGTGTGTGTGTCCTTATCTCAGTACTGCCAAACGTTTCCCCTGAATCCACAGATGTTATCTTACTGTCTGCCCAAACTAGCTTGGTTGAGTGTGTGTGTGTGTGTGTGTGTGTGTGTGTGTGTGTGTGTGTGTGTGTGTGTGTGTGTGTGTGTGTGTGTGTGTGTGTGTGTGTATACATGAAAATGAATGGATATATGTCTGAATATATGTTTGCCTGTGTAGATACTTGTACATGTGTCTAAGTTTGTGGTAAAGTCTGTGGCATCTTTGATAGTTTGGAAACAAAGCTTGACGTTAACGCAGCATCTGATATGTAGGTTGAGAAGCTGAGCACTGCTGATAATGCCGACTCTGCATTGCATATGAATTCTGTGTGCACATATATATATTTAGGCTGATGTCTTATGTGTAATTACACAGTTTAGTGACAGTCAGTGCCGCTTCGCAGCGCCATCTCTCATTGTAGGAGACAAAACGTTTGATGTTGTTTCCCACGCTCGTCGCTTTAAATAGGTCTGCAAGCTGTCGGGTTTCACCGAAACACATGCGCGCACACACACACACACACACACACACGAAGGCACACAAATTTGTGACAGCCACAGTGATCCATGTACCATTGCTGCTATAGGAGCAGGTGCATGCTGCATCTTGTTCTTCATAAAGCCAAGAAGAAGCAAAAGTATGCAACTTTTTGCTTGTGCAGAGAATATTGCATATCTGTTTTTCTGTCTGTGTGTCTGTCTGTGTGTCTGTCTGTGTGTCTGCTGTCTTTCTGGGTAGTGTATAGCCAGGTGCTTGCTGACATACTGGGGCTTTGTGGTTGTGGTTGGTGGCTTGCATGCTGCTCAGAGCAGACAACCGAGAAGGAACTAGCTCTTTTTTTTTTCTCTATCTCTTTCTGCTTGTGTGTGTGTGTGTGTGTGTGTGTGTGTGTGTGTGTGTGTGTGTGTGTTTGAGCTTGTGCATGTGTTTGTATGTATAAAAGAGCATGGGAGAAAGAGAGGGAGAAATAGAGAAAGAAGGCGAAAGCAAGAAAGATAGAAAGATAATGTGCATGTGCGTAGATAAAGTCTATTCTGAATTGCCTGACTGCCAGACAAGCACATTTTGTAACATGACCTGGGGATTTGGCTTCCGCTGGTCGGTTGTGTGCGTGCATATGTTTGTGCGCGTACTTGCGTGTCCATGTTTGAGTGTACTTGTTTGAATTTGTGAAAATGAGCCCGTTTCTTTCTTTGTTTTTGTCTTCTTTGAATACAACCTAAACGGGACTATGCAAAACATAAGTGATGCTCATGTACACGCCGCCACCACTACAAGCAATACGAGCTGTGCAGTAGCAGCTCCGAGCCGCTTCCCCTGAAGTGTTGTTCGAAGCCTTCTTCTATAGCTCTTCTGTTTTCGGGTCGCTATTCTGAGCCTTTATACAGTTTTACAGCCATGCCAACAGGCATTTTAATAGTCTGACCGGCATTATCCAAGCTCCATTTCAAGGCCGTAAGGAGTGAGTCGTGGGTTTATTGCAGAAGTAAACAATGCTTCAAGTGGGAGCCCAGAGAGAGACCCCTGCCATTTCTGTGGCCTTGGCTCAGTAGCCACAGCCCATGGTGGCAGATTAGGCTAGAGATGAGTACAAGCAGGCCACAGGCATGGCTCCCAGCACAGGTTTGTGGGAGTGCGACATGGGCGCGGTATCTTAGAGCTAGGTTAACCAAAACTCAACCAAGTACATCTATGACTCCTTTTTATACATTTTTGAACATTTTCTGGTCTGTGGTGGAGATGATGGAACTTGAGAATGGATATTATGAATATTTACACAAAGACCAGCCATCAGTGTATATGTATATACATAAATGAATAAATAAATACAAAAAAATTATGTAAATAAATGTATATGTACAGCTGTTGGATCTACAGACTTTGCATTTGCTCTTTATTTATTTTATTTTTTTTATTTTGCTATTTTGTTCGTGGGCACTATGGTTTTTGATCAGTAGTGTTTTCTGTTCATGAGTGTTGTATGAATGTATGAGGAAGCCTGGGACCACAAACTATGGCGAAGCTTATTATGTTTCAGCAGTTGCATGCATTTGATTTCCAAGCGCAGGCCACAATTTGTAAATATTTCTTTAGAACTGTACAAACATGAGGAAAATGCAGAAACATTTTGATCTTTTCTGTACCCACTCAGTCCCCTCTGACAAAGCAACATACCGCCGTATTGTAGGCCCACACAGAGGCAACGGAGACATGAACAAAAAGCACACATTGCCACACTAAAGGACACGTGTTGCCACATTCTCACGGTGTTGGTTAGGCATATCTCTACACTCAGAACTTTTGGTGAAGTTCTGCTAAGTTGAGTCATTTCCACACAGCCAAAAGATTAGTCTTCACCCACACACAAACCACCACATACTACCTGAGTCATTCAGTTAGACTCCCTAAACTTCAGCCTGCATTTATATGTATGTATATACAGGTAACCAAACACACACGCACGCACGCACACACACACACACACACACACACAAATGTGCATTTTGTTGCCTTTCTTGAAGTCTGTATTCAAATACGTGGGGTAGTATCACTGTGGGGACTGAATGGAAGAGTTCAGTTTCCTTTTTTTATCTGCCACAAGAAGTATCCAGTAACCAGTAATTCAAGATATATGCTAACGTGTTTAGCCAAGATATATGTCACATACAATTAGTGGAAGCATGCAACAGGGAGATCACCGAAAGTGACACAAATAACAGGGGATTATAGATAAGATGGACAATGACACAAATTGGCGGCACGGGGGTGCAGTGGTTAGTGCCGTCACCTCACAGCAAGAAGGTCCTGGAATTGGAACCCCAGGGTTATCCAACCTTGGGGGTCGTCCCGGGGCTTCCTCTGTATAGAGTTTGGGTGTTCTTCCCGTGTCTGTATGGGTTTCCTCTGGGTGCTCCGGTTTCCTCCCACAGTCCAAAGACATGGGCTGGCGGCCTGTCCAGGGTGTCTCCCCGCCTGCTGCCCAATGACTGCTGGGATAGGCTCCAGCCTCCCTTGACCCGAATTCAGATAAGCGGTTTGGATGATGGATGGATGGATGACACAAATCAGTATCCCAGTCATACTGGGAGAAGGGCTATGGCTTAAGGTGAGCCTGGAAAAACAATGTTCTTGGGCCTTCCTTGTATAAAATAAGGGGGAGGGAGTTTATGCCACCATTTTGGGGCCAGGTGAGATAAAAGTCTGGACCCCACCTTCGCCCTGTTGAAGTGGGTGTAGACGGTAGTCTTCCAGAAGTAGAACAAAGAGGGCATACACTCTTGGCTATGACTACTAGTTAATGCTCTGGGATGCCCGTGGCTTGACATGTAAATATACGTTTTTAATAAGTTCTGACACTCTTATTAGTCCCTTTGGATAAAAACATTTGCAAAATGAGAAAATGTTAAGTATTTAATGTAACTGCATAATGGAAGTTGCACACAGTCACACTCACACATTAGTATGTTTGCAAGTGCACACAAATGCACCTACATACATTTGAGTAGGCATGAACACACACACACACACACACACACTTTTCCACTAAAATGTCAGGCTATTAGTCACCTGACAAATGCAGTAGACAGTCATCCATTGTGATTCATATGGGTATGAGAATGACTTGTTCTCTTGCATCACTTGGCTGTGCGTTAGCCATCATGACAGAAGTAATGGTATAGCTAACTGACAAAAAACATATATCCCCAAACGGTTGTGTTTCTTGATGGAAGAGAACAACCATAGCATAAGTCATGTGTTTCCTTAAATTGCAAAATATACATCATTGGAAATAACAGAAACTGATTGCAAAATACTCCGAGGTACTAATAACTTGTGATGTAAGGTCATTGACCGTCTGAGGAAACTAAACAAGTCTTTGCAGAGTCTGCAACTATCAGTAGTCTGATTTTTATTTAATATTTTGCTCCCAGATGCTTTTATGGTATAGTGGATAGTTTTAACTCATTTGTGAATCGAGCCATTTGGTTTGCCAGGGTTAAAGTATATAAACAGTGCAGGCCTGGCTGTCTTAGTGGTTTACGCAAATCACAAACAAGTTGGCATGAGCATCTCTTGCCTTGGCACAGTTCGGGTCATAAAAGTGTTCCAGTGTGACTGTACACAGCATTTTGCCTTCTCTGTGGCTTGACGGCACTGTACTCAGGGAGGAACTCTGAGGGAACCAAGGGACCGACTCACTGTACATTTTCCCACTGTCACTGACAAGTAAAGGTCACTCTTATAATGGGTTAATATGCACCCTTATCTATCGAACTGGCATCTTAGTATTGCATCATTCATTCAAGCCCTCCCTTCTTCATCAGAGAAACAAACACTGTACTCCCTCATTGCACATAGTCCCAAAAGCACAACAGAAGTAACTGTGTCCCTCTATAGGGCGGCACGGTGGCCCAGTAGTTAGCGCTGTTGCGTCACAGCAAGAAGGTCCTGGGTTTGAACCCTGGGGTTGTCCAACCTTGAGGGTCATCCCAGGTCGTGGAGTTTGCATGATCTTCCCATGTCTGCGGTGAGTTTTCTCCGGGTGCTCCAGTTTCCCCCACCATCAAAAGAAACATGCATGTTAGGTTTTATACTTCTGTCTGTGCTCCTGAGCAAGGCAATGGGAAAAGAACTGGAGTTGGTCCCCGGGCACTGCACCAAGGTGGCAACTCACTGCTCCTAGCTACACAGATCACAGCTAGGAGGGGTTAATTTGCTGCAACTGAATTTCTAAAGGAAACTTACCTATAGTCTTGCAGTGATCCACTACTACATGCGATGGTCAAGACATTTGCATGCAATCTGTGGTTAACAATATTCAATGATCATGTCCCGTTCAATGGTTAAATGTTTGGTTTCTCTCAGGCTTTGATGAGGGTAACTACAGCAGAGTGACTCATGGTTTACATAAGCATCATCAGGCCTAACGGTCAAAAGCCTAGAGATGAAGAGGGAGATATGAATCACATCATCCAACACTTGTGGTTGTCACAACCTCTCACTCATTTGGTGGATGTTTCCATTATGATAATGAGAAAAGCATACTTGCTTCCAAGCCCTCCTCTGTGATTTCCCATCTAGCACACACACGCACACATGCACACGTGCACACGAACGCGTGCACACACACACACACACACACATAACCTTATATGGACAAACACGCAGACAGAATTACAGTAACAATAACTTTTAAGTAAATTTATTAATTTCACAAATGATGATTCTGTCTTTTGAAATCATTTTACATCAGGAGGCATTTAAAATAAGATGTACTTTATTATTCCCCGTGGGGAAATTTAACCCACACACACACATACACACACACTGGAAAGAGTGGGCAACCATGCTGTGCCTGGGGACTAACTCCAGATCTTCTTTCCATTGCCTTGGTCAGAGGCACAGGCAGGAGTATTAACCCTAACATGCATGTCTTTTTGATGGTGGGAGGAAACCAGAGCACCCGGAGGAAATCCACACAGACATGGGGAGAACATGCAAACACCACAAAGAAAGGACCTGGGACGGCCTGGGGTTCGAACCCTGGACCTTCTTGCTGCGAGGCAACAGCGCTAACCACGGGTCCACCGTGCCGCCCCGTTTTGTAGCATTTCCATTGTAATCAGTGTAACAGCACTGTTTTATGTGTGACAGATAAAAAAAAAAATAATGGATAATGAGCTGAAATTAAAGTTTAGTACAATATCAGCAACAATAAAGCATGAAAAGGTTTGCAGACACAGCACTACACCAGCTGATTTCACTATTAGTCCTCCTGGTTAAAAGTGTGCTAGTCAATGAAATCAATGAATATTGATCTCACGCGGCTCTCCGCGACACAGTGGTATGACTGAATACCGCCGCTCTTTATTTTTCTTTCATTTTGGTCAGGAGTGCTCATGAACACAAATTACTGTAAAAACACAACATTTGCTGTATTAGCAGTAATGTATTTTAGTAGACAGGAGATGGGGTTTTTTTTCGGTGTGGGGGGGGGGGTTGTCTGCTGGCAGTGACTACTGTATATCTATTGTCTGTGTCTCCCCTGCCTTCCCCAAATCAAAAGGCAGAAGTGAGAAACGGTTGAGAAGTGTGACCAGCGTCTTCCTGTTGTGTGCGTAGAGCCCCAGACGGCTGTCTAAGTTGCTCGCACGCAAACGTCGGCTCGGGAACTATAACAACGGCAGGTCCCCACACAGAGAAGGCGGAAGCGAGCCAGCAGGCTGAGGAAGTCATTGATCGTTTGATGGCCATAGCCGTAGTTTCATGAGAAGAGTGTGACACAGCCTTTGTGTTGGGCTGCCCATCAGACAGTCCCCGTGGGAGCGTCGGCCGGTCGGTGGTGACCACACATGACCCCTCGGTGACGAGGTGGCCACATGGTCATCGCAAAAAAAGATGACAGCTACATACGCTGCAATGGGAAGAATTTGGGTAGGGATTGGGGTAAGAATTGGACAGGAGTTAATGTAGTCAGGTTAAGTAATAGATTTGCTCTGGGAATATCTGAGTATCATGCAGGAGTCTGCAAGATGGTGATCGTGGCAAATAAATGAATGATAGAGTTGCACCAAACTTCCAAAGTACCTTAATCTCTCTCTCGCTCCCTCACTTTCTTTCTATTTTTTGCACATCTCTCTCTCTTTCTCTCTCTGACTTTTTCTATTTTTCGCACACTCTCTAGCTCCTAGCTCTCTCTCTCTGACTTCCTTTCTATTTCTCGCACAAACACACATACACACTCTCTCTCTCTCTCTCTCTGACTTTCTATTTTTCGCACAAACAAACACACACTCTCTCTTTCGCTCTCTGGCTTGCTTTCTATTTTTCACACAAACACACTCTGTCATTCTCTCTCTCTCACTCTCTGACTTTCTATTTTTCGCACAAACACACACAACTCTCGCTCTTCCTCTCTCTCTTGCTCTGTCTCTCTCAATTGATATGTGAATTGGTTTGTGATGGAAAATCCAGTCTTTATTGGACAGTTATTGCGAAGGGGTGACTGTGCATATTGTTAAAAAGATGTCAAGTCTGTTTTTCGTTAAATAAAGACTACTTTTAAAATTAAAAAAAATTCCCTCTCTCTCTCTCTCTCTCCCCCTCTCCCTCAAACAAACGTCATATTCTGAGAATATCTCGGGCCTGTTGTCTGATGTTTGGGTGGAAACCTAAGCAATCCAGCAGTCCAGTGACGTGAGACCTGCTAACCACCAGCGCTGCTTTCTTTGCGTCCGTCTGCTACCATGGAAACAGCTGTGAAGGTCTCACCTGGTCTCTGCAAACCACAATTACCTCTCCCCGTCTTTAACTCTAGTTTTCGCTCTGTGCGTGGGAGCATTTCTGATGTATCTAGAGGACAAGCGGGAGAAGAGGGGCAATAAACAGACCATTTACTAAAAGTCTCACTTGACGGAGAGCAACTTATTAAACCCGAAAGGTACAAAAGCCTGCAATGCAACCCTCGGTGGTTTGGGTGGAAACCAAATGGGACAGTTTGATATGTTGCGACCTCCTGTTAGTCAGACTTTTTTAGACCAGTCAAGAGGTTTTAATTGGTCTGCTCTTTGTTTCCAACTGCTAGGGTCGCCGTATGACAATTGATCGTTATCAAATATTCAGCAAATAAGCTCAAAGTAGCGGCAAACTCATGCTGGCGGTGGCTGCTGGCCCCGTGCTTTCTCGTGGTTTTTCTGGCTCGTGCCGGGTTTCTCCGAGAAAGAGTATCTTAAAACGCTGATGGAATTTCATCTCCCACCCCGGGTCTCCTTTTTTTGCTCGCCATGTACTCAAGACGCTTCGCTCTCTGCTTTTAACTTCTATCTGCCTCTGTATGCTGTATTCATTCTGTGCAGACTGGGATTGAGACATGTTACATCCCCAAAATATCAGAATCAAGTTTATTGGTCATGTAGGTTTGCACAGACATGGAATTTGACTCTGGTTTTGTGACTCTCTCAGTGTACTTCACATAGAATAACAACACTCAAACACAACAGTCTTCACATATACACACAAGAATTGACTTTATACAGGTGAAATAAGAGATGATAAAGTACAATGGTGCAGAGAATATATCAGAGATGCTGTAATATAGATGTGTGCAGGTTACTTACATGCCTGAGGTAGACTGACATGACAGAGTGTCAGTATACGTACAATGTATAGTACAGTTTAAACAAAATGGTTGGATTTGACAGTGTTAGGCGTTCATTTGAATGACAGCTCGTGAAAAGTAACTTTTTATATCCGGTTGTTTTGGGGTACAGTGCTCTGCAGCGCCTACCAGAGGGGAGGAGTTGGAACAGGTTGTGACCAGGGTGTGATAGCTCTGCAGTGATGTTGCCTGCCCGTTTTCTGACTCTGGAGGTGTATAAGTCTTGAACGGAGGGCAGGTTGGCACCAATGATTTTCTCTGCAGACTTAACTGTCCGTTGTAGTCTGTCCCTGTCCTGTTTGGTGGCCAATCCAAACCAGACAGTGATGGATGTGGAGAGGACAGACTGAATTTTAAATTTCTAATTTCCCCATGGTCATATGATGTGAAGAATTTAACCCAAGCAAAGACAAAACACCTATAAGTTGAACCAGACAACTATTGTACTGGGCTTATTTAGACTGTTCAGTGCAAGTTGTAAAGTGTTTTCCAACTGTGCATCTGCTCCTAGTATGGAGACTCTCCACACTTCAAAGGACAGAAAAGTTAATACTACCTGTTTTTCTGTGTTTGTTTGTGGGAGAAAAAAACACTTCAGCTATTTTTTTTTTGTTCTGACAGTGTTGCCGGCAGTTAACTATCAGCACACATCACAGAATGTTGACTCAGTTCATCTGGACACAACGTTTACTGAGAGAGAAACGTTTCATCACTCATCTAAGTGACCTCTTCAGTCTCAACTGACTGCAGGTATCTCCACCCTTATATAAAAAAAAGATCATCCTCATCATCGGCGGTTACTCGGGGTCGAGTACAACTGTCCTCCTATTGGGTCCCTCTGGGTCTTCAGGTGGGTGTAGAGGCCGATCCTGGAGCTGCATAATGGGAGGACACCTGCGCGTGACAACTTTTTACATGGAGTGGCTGATGCGCCTGCAGCCACCACACAGTCCTTGGCAGGGGGGTGGGCCAGAGTCCAATGGCACGGAGAACCAAGATGATTGGGGACCACCCTCTGTTGCAGCCTTCATCCGCCTTCACTACCGTTGTGACCTTGAGACATCTTCCGCCAGTTCAGTTGCTGAGGTCTTTGGAGGATCATGCTTCGTCTGGAACCTCCCCCTTGACTTGTCCACCTTGGGTGACACGACCAGGAGCCAAGCTCCGGATGGCATAGCCCTTGGGATCATTGGTACATGCAAGCTTCTCCACCATGGCAAGGTGGTGATCCAACAATACAGTGGCATAATGACCGAAAACAACAATCAGTTTCATATGCAAATTGCCATGAACATTAGTTAGAGTTACAATGGCAATGTGTGCTATTCACAGGGGGTTGGGGGAATAGTTGCAATCACAGCATTGTAAGATGGTGACAGATGTACTCTTAGCCCCCCGGACCTGGTTCAGGGATGGTCAGCACACAGCTACACTTCAACATCTCTCCAACACACAGACAATGTGTTCCCGTACTGACTCGTTAAGAATGGAGTTTATGGCAATTAGTTATACAATGACCATCGACATACCAGTGCTTCGTTCAAATAGATTGGTTGTCCCAAAAAAAAAAGTCAGCTGTATGCAGTACATAGCATGAAATTCCTGCTTCTCCTTATTTGTGATTGGTCAGGTCACAAAAAAAAATGAAATTTTGTGTGCTCCTCTGAGAAGTGGGACTTTCCTTAACTTTAGAGAGCTTTCCTCTGGCAAAAAGAGGCCAGGTGCTTTCAGTATGGCTGCTTTTTATTATGGGAACCTTAATGAACATTTTTGGGCTGGCATTAGTAAACTAGGGCGGAATCCCTCAAGCATTCAATTGTTGTCTTAGGTGTAAAATGAAAAAACCTTTGCAGCAAAAACCTGGGAAAGAACGCACTCTAATTTCTTTTTATCTTTTCTTGTTGTGCTCTTTGTTTGTTTTTTTAGAGTCTATTTAAATGTAACTGAAAGTAACAGAGTAATTCATTAATTTTGAGCAATCCAAAAAGAATTAATTATTGATTGCAATTTTGATGCGCTAAAAACCGTGACATCAAATACTGCAGTTTTAAATTAAATCAGCTCTCTCTTAGCAAAACTGCACAGTATTTGGCTGTTGCTACTCAACTTCTATTAATCTAATTGGGTCTGTGCTACACATTTATCGTCAAAAGGGTTTATTGACAACCTCCTCCACCACCAAAGCTAACATAAAAGCTGTTCACTTCTGTGTGGCATTATTTTGATAGATTCATAAATCACGTGTGATGTTACAATGCAGTAGCAGTATGTGTCTGTGAGTGCGGCTGTCTGCTCCCAAGTGGTGAATCTCTCGTGGCCACACCTGCCGCAGCATGGCTTCTGTTTGGCCTCAAACTCTCTGCAGGCTGACAGACCTGGCAGATCAAGGATGCCACCAAGAAGCCTCGAGGGCAGAGCTGCTACCACCTCTCTCTCCAAACACAACCCCATAACCCCAAGGCCTCAGCCAACCCGACAAGCAAAGAGGCAGCCACATTGAGAAGGATGGGGGGGGAGAAACCACTCTAGCCTTGCCTTGGTTCTGTGGTCCTGTGACGCAGTGCATCTGAACACCCGAGTGCAGCCATGCTGTGACTGAAAGGAAACCTTAAAGAAGTCAAACAAACAAGCAGTTGATACTACCTATACAACAAGTGATGTGTGAGTGGATTTATATGTGTGTGTGTGTGCGTGTGTGTGTGTGTTTGTTTCACACAGGGTGATGTGATGTGTCTAGTGCAGTAGTTAGAGGAAAGATGTATGCTTGCTTACCGCCTACTTTTCTAACCTCTCGCTTACAGCCTGCTGCCGCTGGCTAGCCCTTGTGGTGAACAAGGAAGCAGCCCAAGGCGTAAGTCTTCCCTGCCAGTACATAGCCTCTCCTTCGCCAAGACATCTGCCAGGCCTCCTCGTGGCCACACACGGTAACTGGGCACCTTGCGGCCTCAGGCAAACTTGGTAGGGGATCTCGGAACTGCAGTGGTCCCCAGAGGCTGTTCATGGCCAACCACTGCCCTGCTGCCTTGTGGGAAGTCTTGTTGAGACAAAGGCTAGGGGAACACACCCCGAGAGAAAAGCAACATGTTTGGCGACACACATTAGGCAGTTCTTTGACAGTCTGGAGTTTCCGGCAGCCCGCTGCAGTCATGATGGGTGACTCGTCATCCTGGGTATAAGCCCTTGCCACCAGGACCAACCTGTCATAGCAAAGACAGTGCTACTGAGAACTGAGTACCTTCTGTGGCACTCTAAAAACCTCCTTGCGTAGGTATCCACCTCTCATCATGGTGTACAATATCCTACCTTATATCCGGTTGAAGTCTGGTGGCGTTGGGGTGTCTGGCGACAGGAGCAGGGTAGAATTGGCCTGGGAGCTCCTAGTCAGAGTCCTGCACATCAGCGGCACGGGGTACATGGTCACTAGCAGCTGGCATTGAGTGGCAGCTGCTTTCAGCACACCACCGTGTGACTGAGCAGCCCTATTTAGGGACCACACTGCTCACCCCAATTGGGGAGGAGCCTAGAAAAGGTGGCCTAAAAATTGTCCACTCAACCAACCTCCTGGGTAGGTTACTGCGCCTACTGAGAATACCATCCTGTGGTAAAAACAAGAAAATTATCACATTCAAATTGGCAACATGGAATGTTAGGACTCTCCTTGATAATGATGGCAACAGACCACATCAAAGGACCATGCTGGTTGCTGAGGAACTGAGACGCTACAATGTGGACATCACTGCTCTTACTGAAACAGGCTCCTGGGTGAAGGCTCCCTGAGAGAGGAAGAAGGAGGAGGGTACACCGTTTTCTGGACAGGCTATCCCCTTGGCAGTCAACATCAGCGTGGTGTTGGACTGGCAGTCAAGAACAACATTCTACCCAGCCTCACTGAAACACCCACTGGACTAAGTGAGAGGCTAATGACCCTCTGTATCCCCCTTGCAAAGGCACGCTATGCCACTCTGTTAAATGCTTATGTGCCAACACTACCATCTGACAATGGTGTGAAGGACAGCTTTTACCAACAACTAGATGAGGCCCTTCATCATATCCCAAAAAGGACAAGATCCTTCTTCTGGGAGACTTTAATGCTAGGTTAAGAAAGAACAATGGTATATGGAGTGGAGTACTGGGTAGGCATCGGGTTGGTCAAATAGTCTGAGGCTGCCAACACTTTTTGCAGAGCATGACCTCACCATTACAAACACACTGTTTCAGCAGAAGACCACATACAAAACATCCTGGATGCACCCATGATCTAAACACTGGCACCTGATTGACTATATCATAACAAGATGTACTGACACTAGTGGTGTCTTGCTGACCCGGGACATGAGAGTGCAGAATGCTGGACTGATCACCAGCTGGTCGTGACCAAGCTCCACATCAAAGTGCGCCCCCCACAGCATCTCAAGAAGCCCATAAAAAAGCAATGATCTGTGCTAAATTTAAGTCAGTCCCAGCATGGAATGAGTTCTGTTGTTCTGTAGGCATGATGGCACTAGAGCAGTGTTTCTCAACCCAGTCCTCAAGGAACCCCTATCCTGCAGATTTTCATTGTAACCCTGCATAGGTAGCCCTGCTTGTACTTACTCGACCAATCATCTCGCAGCACTTAATTATGCAAGGTGTGCAACATCTGACAAAATTCATTGCTGATTGGTTGAATAACTACAAACAGGTACCTATTCAGGGTTGCAAAGAAAATATGCAGGATAGGGGTTCCTTGAGGACTGGGTTGAGAAACACTGCACTAGAGTTTGAGGCAATTCTGAATTCTGACAATTCCATGGATCAGAAATGGACCCCCCTAACTTCATTGCTACATCAAGCTGCAGTCGACTCTATAGGCAGCAGTGCCAGAAAACATCAGGACTGGTTCGACAAGAACTCCGACTCCGTCACATCCCTGCTGGAAATAGGGCACGCAGGGCTACTCTCAACTGCCCTGCGTCCGCCATCTTTCGGCAGCAGTGGCAAACAGCATGTAAGGAGGTACAAACAACCTTGTGCACTCTGGACAAATGTGTGGTGGATGAACAAAGCTCACGAGATTTAATCATATGCTGACAGAAATGATGTGCACAACTTTTACAATTCTATAAAGACTATATACGGCCCTGGGACCTGCTCTCTCACACCCTTAAATTAGCGGACGGACTGACAACCCTGAAAGACCAAAAGTGGATCCTGGCAAGGTGGGCTGAACATTTTGAACCCCTAATTAACCAGCACTCACCAACCAACCAATCCATCATGGAAGAGCTGCCAATTCATCCGACTATCCCAGACCTTGACCACTCACCAACTTTTCAAGATGTACTTGCAGCCATCAACTCCCTCAAGAACAATAAGTCCCCTGGCAGTGATGGTGTCTCAATAGAAGTCCTAAAACAAGGAGGATACTGGAGTACCCGAATGATCTAATAGTACATCTTGCAGGTTTGGGAACAGGAGAATGTCCCCCAACAATGGAGGGATGCTAAAATTGCCACCCTTTACAAAAACAGGTCTAACAAGTCCATCTGTGGCAACAGTCATGGCATATCCCTACTAGCTGTTGCAGGCAAGGTCGTAGCAAAGGTTATGCTATGCAGGATGGTGATGCACTTGACAGAACATCTGCTGCCAGAGTTTCAGGAAGTTTCAAGAAGAGCAGGAGTACTGTGGATATGATTTTTACAGTAAGACAGCTACAAGAAAAGTGATGCGAACAACATCAGGACCTTTTCATGGCTTTTGTTGACCTCTCCAAAGCTTTTGACACTGAATCGAGAGCTACTTTGGAAAATCCTGTGAACGTTTGGCTGTCCAAGCAAATTTGTGAACATTCTATCACAGTTCCATGATGGGATGGTGGCACGGTTGGCCATAGTAGGACAGGAATCGGCACCCTTTCATGTATGCACTGGAGTGACGCAGGGGCGTGTGCTGGCACCGGTATTCTTAAACATTTACCTCCTATGTGTCACAAAACTTCTTCATAAAGATCTGGAAGACAGTAGTGAGATCACCGTAGCTTTAGGCTAGATCTGTTTAGGCACATTTATTTATCATTTATTTATTTATTTAGATTTGTTTGTTTGTTTGTTTGTTTAATTTAGGCTAGATGGAAACCTCTTCAACATCCGAATGTTCCAGGCAACCACCAAGTTGTCTGCAGTGCAGGTCCTTGAGCTGCAGTACGCTGATGACTGCTCTTGTAGCTCACACACCAGAAGACCTGCAAACCATCCTTCCACAGTTGTCCACAGCAGGCTGGGTCTATCAGTCAACATCACCAAGACTGAGGTGTTATGTCAATGGAGGTCCAGCCTCCCACCCACTATGCCTGTCTTCGCTATAGAACACCAACCACTCTCAGTGGCTCCATCTTTTAAATATCTGGGCAGCATCATTTCTGAGGGCTGTAACACTGATCACGAAACTCATAGTAGAATCAAATAAGCCTTTGTAGCCTTCGGCAAACTCCGACATAAGGTCTTCCAAAACAAACACCTCCACCTGCACACCGAAATTGCCAAAAGCTGTCTGCATCACAACTCTCCTATACAGCTGTGAAGCCTGGGTCACATATAGCCACCACCTAAGGTTGCTGGAGTGGTTCCACATTGTCTGCAGCGAATCATGGGGATCACGTGGTGTGATCGTGTTCCTCATGCTGAGGTTCTTGCTAGAACAAACTGCAAGAGCATAGAAGCCACGGTCACTGAACATCAACTGCACTGGCTTGGGCATGTCATCAGGATGCCTCAAGAATGCCTGCCATGTCAAGTTCTGTATGGACAGCTTCATCTGGGCCACCAGTCCACAGATGGTCAGAAGAAGCAATACAAAGACCAGCTAAAAACATTGCTGAAGGAGTGTTGTATCGACCCCTTGAGACTGGTGCAAGATGCCATCAACAGTTCCAACTGGCCAGAGATCTGCCACAGAGGTATAGAACAGCTGGAAATCAAGAGAAATGTGAAAAAACAACAGAAAAGACTAAGGAGACGAACAACTATGCCTGCCCCCACTAACTCAGACTTCACATGCCCAATGTGCAATAAAACTTGTGGATCAAGAATTGGACTCTACAGTCATCAAAGAACACACCGTTAATGAGGAGGGATGTCATCATCAGACTCGATGGACTACCAGCAAGCGTGTGTGTGTGTGTGCGTGCGTGTGTGTGTGTGAGAGAGGGAGACCATGCGTATGCACACATCTGTGTGCACGCATGTGTGTGTGTGTTTGAGTGTGTACATCTGAAAGTGAGTGTCTGAGAGAGAGAGACAGAGACAAAGAAACAGATAGTTGAAGAGTGGTTGGGTAATAAAAGAAGGAAGAAAGGTTTATGAGTTGCTAAATACCAGACTCGCCACAGGTGGGAGCTCCTCTGGAGAGCCCATAAATACCAAACAAAATGGAGGCTGCGTCCATGTTCGACTTACCTATGACTTGACATTCAACAGTGCAGCAGGCAGTGGCCAAAATTGCATGCACCAATGACCAACTGAACAACTCTGTGGGCTGACTTAATTGTTTAACTGTGCTGACACCACTTTAAATCCCATGCGGTTTGGTGAGAAGGGGACAAGGCTGCAAGGGTCTTCTGGGAAGTCCCCGTGCTGTCAGAGATGTGACTGCTGCTGCCACAAGGGTTGCAGGCTGTTCCATGCCCTCAATGTAAGCCTACCACAGGTGACTCATACTGGTTCCAGCGAATACAGGAAAATCAAAGGAGATTTAGCTGAATAAGGCATGTTGCTTTTCCCTGGACTTGTGGTGTTTGAGGGAACTCCCCACCTCCCTTCCTTTGAAAAGAAATTATATGTGTAAACCAGTAATCTCAGCTATTGCAACTTTACCCTATAACATATGTTATTGAGAATAAGATTTTTCAGATTTTCACTCCAATTAATCACAACAACAGTTGATGCATTTTACATATCAGCACAAGGGGGTGCGGGGTATCAGGGAAATCAGCAAGAGTAGGGAATACGCTTGTCCCTGAATAGCAAATGGATTACAATTTCAGTATGCAAATAGTCTGGTGATTAATTGTTTTATGTATGGAAACTAATGTTGAGCGAGGAATGAAACCTTTCTTGGTTTCCAATCCATGAATTTAAAAAAAAAGTTACTGAAATCAAACTCCGTACGAAGTCTTTATCACAAACTTGTTTTAAATTCACACTTACTTTAATTACCATTGTATCTTAAGCTGTCGTCTATTTTATAGAATCTTTCATCCACATTGGTGGTATCTGCAATGCGGCTTGAGTTTAGTCAATGATTTGGTGGTCTAGTGAGCAGAAACTGCTGATGTCCATTACATGGCTCAGTAAAAGGCCAACCCTGTGCGGCCTGGTTTAAGGGCTCTGGTTTAAGACGCAAAACCAAGCAAGGCTTTTAGGGTTGGTGCAAAGGAAACCCACCACTCTGAGACAATGAATATTTCACCTTGCTACCGGCAGTCCACCAGCATTTAGTGACCACAGGACATGTTAAGTGTTTCTGACCAGGGGCAAAAGGGGCACTTAACAAATGATAATGCCCACCATCTATCAGTGCTCTGGGCTGCCACTGCTGCCTGAGAGCCCCGTGGTGGTTGGAGCCAGACCACTCTTGGACAACCACTGACCTGCCAGCTAACCACACATTCCACACACTGCAGACCCCAACACACACACACACACACACACACACACACCTCCACTTCCTGGTGGTAAGAGGGACATCACTCTAGTTATATGACAGCTGCCACTCTGGTGGCTTCCTGACCCTCTGACCCCAGCCCTCAATGGGAGATGTCAATGGCTGACCCCCATAATAGCCCTTTTACAGTAACAACAGACACCATTATTGCATTTTAGGAAATGGAGCAGGGATTGGCCTTAGCTGAACTAGAATTACCTTAAAGGTCTCATTAATAAGCATTTAGGGCACCGCAAACTTCTGTGATTTGACATATATCTGAATGAAACAGAGCTGTTAGGTGGGATTTTGTGAGCAGAGGGCAACTGATTTGACTGAAAGCCAATAACTGTTGGGGGGGCATTTTTAGAGGAACGTTGACATCGATATACTCTTGGCTAGTTTCAATTTGGTGGTAGAAGATCACTCGTCTTCTTTCAATCTCGCTCCCAATTCATTGGACATTTTTGTTGATGTACGCCCACAAGTGCAGTAACTTAATACAATCATTATTGTATTTTCCAGGATGAGGAAAACATTATTCTTATAAATGCAAAAATAAAGCTTTTTCTCTTTCTTTTTTTTTGCAAATTTCTAGAGCATATTGTTAAATAGATGTACATCCAAATAAAAGAGGTAACAAGAATGATTTTTTTAATTATTATTCCATGGGGCTTTTAAGCTACCAGTTGGGAAAAACTCATTTGGGAAGAAAAATCAAATTATTTTTGTGAAATACCATGATGGATGCTGAAACAGCTCCCATTACAGTATATGAGTCTCATAATAGAGATTGCATTTTGGGGTTAAAATATACAGCAAAGGCATTTTCCCCCAGAAATGCCCTTCTTTCTCAGCATTTTCATACACAGTTGGGTGTACAGAGTCACTGTACGGTATCACCTGTAAATCCATAGAAAAGTCCACTTTTCAGGCCAACCTGATTAACACGGAGGTAAATTGAATCTGTTCTGGACTTTTAGGGGTAGAAGGGGTCTTACAGTATCAGTTTGAGTGATGCTTGGCAGAGGAAAGTCAGCCAGTGATAGCCCCTACCTGATTAGATTTGCTGCCCAGGGGGACCTCCAGTGTGAGCTAATTGCTGACTGGCAGTCTGTTGGATGCCCTCGACCCACTCCGATGGTTTCACATGACACGGTAACACTCGGACGTCCCCTAGAGAACGAGAGCAAGGGAGGGATGGACATGTGAAATGATGCTTATCATACTCCACATAGGTCTACTCTGGGGCACCCACTGTAAACATGCAGTGCTGAATAAATGAACATGTGTCAAAGTGTACATTTAAACCCTCTTTAACCCCCGCTATTTTCTTAAGTTTTAAATCCTGGGATTGTTGATAACACCCCCACCACCACCACCTTCACATCCCCGGGTCGATTCCTGCATTATGGCCAGATCCTTGTCCATGTTGATCTTAAAAAATGGTGGGTGGACCAGATTATTCTGATGTGTTGCTATTTTTCATGTATTGCTTGTTTCCACAACATGCAGTTGCTTTTTTGCTGTTTTTATTACATCAGCTTTACAGTGCAGCAGTATGAGGTGGAATATTTGGCTACTGCCATATGCATTTTCATTGGCTGTTTGTTTAACTAATGAATTAAAGTGGGGGTAAGCATCCAGGGCAGAAGTTAGCAAGAGCTAGCTATATTTTGCAAATATACTACAAAAGAATCTGCCCCCTCACTTCTACCTCAGAGCCTCATGGACACCCAAACTGATTGACAGCAAGCAGGGACCAATGGCGATGCTGGTTTGAAAAGCACTCTGCTGATTGGCTGAAAAGGAGCGGATACGGAGAAAATGTTCAGTCTCTGTTTACAGCAACCAGGGCGGCCACAGAGAACAGATTTTTACCCCCAGTACATCTACTTACTTGATAGCTGTAGAAAGAGTTTGATTAAATATGATAAAAAGTGTTCTAAATTAAAATCTGTGATAGCCACTTCAAATACAACACGTCAGACACAAGAATACAGTGTCTGTGTGAGGCCATTTTACATTGACATGATCCTGTGCCATACTGATGTCCTAGGATTTCGAGCCAGGGACCCTTTCACAATGAAGGCAATCTCAATACACACCCAGAATTTTAGATTTAGTTTAGTTTGAATGTACCCCTCATGGGAGGGCTATATTCTCATTGCTGTGTATATGGTGTTAGGTTAGGCTACGTGCTCCCTGATTCAGAACAGCTACTGTTATTAGCTGTCTGCACTAGATTATTTTCTGCCTGGAGGATCTTAACATGCACTTGACAACAAGATAAAGCGAAACTTTTATCAAATTAAAACTACGCCATCACGTTCTCCTTGAGCCTTGGCCAGAAAACTACACCAAGAAGCAGCCATAGCAGAAGAAGGAGAGAGAAAAGAGTAAGGGGAAGAAATGAGAAATAGCAGTCAGCTGGCCCTCTGTGTGGTCCTCCGTTAGAGCGCGTTCTGTTTAACTCTCTCCAAAGTGTTACAAGTGCATTAGTGCCATGGGTCATGTGTTTGCTTGGCTAACCTTTGACCCCCTAGCCCCACTAGCAGTTTCAATGGGGAGAGTGAGCTCATGCTGAGCGGATAGGCCCCACTGTTTGGAGAGGGAGTTGCCCCAGGGAAGTGGAGGGGTGATCTGAAGACGAGAAGCCCGGGCAGGGTCCTGTAATGATCTCCTCATGGATCTTTAATGAATCCCCTCCGTTAGTGTTAGTGTTAGAACGGGGGCACTGAATTATTCAGCAGGCTAAAACTGTGATCACACACAGACATGTTTGGGCTATATCCTGTAAGCTGTATGTACACACCCTTAAACACACAGACACACACATGCTCGTGCTGGCCAGCATGCACATGAGCACACAGTCGTGCACATGCATGACACACGTATACACACACGCTCACGCGAGCATGCATACACACAGACACTCCTCAAGCCGTGAGCCTGACTTTTACCCTTGTTTTTTTATCATTCTCCCTCTTGTTGTTTTCATATACAACAAAAATAACGTCAGCATTGCTTTAGTCATTAGCCAGAGTTGTTGACACTGCAACACTGCTTAATGTTCAGGTCACAATCACACACTGGGCAGTGTCTGAGGACATAACATCTTTTAATGACTCGTGTATGCGTAACATGCAAAACAGTCAAAATGCGTATCTGTCGTATTTGTATTTCATTATTCCTCAGTGTACAAACTTGGAATAACATCGTCGATGTTTTCTTCATGTGCAGTTTTTTGTGCCAAGGCTTATCACAGGCATGCCAACTGTTATCGTCTCATCACCCAGCCAAACAAAGCAAAACTGCTTATTCATCAAGAAGTGAGGAGCAAAATGAAACATTAGAATGGTGAATGTCTTATTTGAACATCTGAGTCTGTGGTTTTGCGCCTCAGTGGTTTGCACTTTAAGACATGCTTGTCTGTGTGGGTGTATGAGCATGCGTGTGTGTGTGTGTGCGTGTGTGCGTGCGTGCGTGCGTGCGTGCGTGCGTGCGAGTGTTTGTTCAAAATGACCATGCCACCTAGTGGTATTCCAGCTGCAGGTCTCCCTTAACGTGCGGTGCAGTAACCTCGCCATCAGTCGACAGCAAGTCACATTTAGTTAAGGTAAAAGGTAAAATAACCTCTGATGTGTTAATACGGAGGGGATGAGGGGTGGGGTGGGGAGGTCATATCTGGAGTTAACAACCTCAGCAATCAGGCCCATGACGACCCCTTCTGTTTCCTTCTTTGCTCTTGATCAGTAAACCAAAACCTCTCGACATATGAAAATGCTGTGAGGACCCACAGACCATAACCAAACTCATAAAACTCAAATGCACACACACGCACGCACGCACGCACGCACACACACACACACACACACACACACACACACACACACACACACACACATACATACACACATATTCTCCGGCCCTTCTATCATTAGGAGCACAACACTTCAAGTGAGAGCCCTCCGCTTGGGCCAGCTGTGTGAGCCTTTAGACATATGGCGTCTTAACCAGCGCTGGGCTGCTGTAGCTAATTGTGGGTGGTAGGGAAGCAGGTTAACCCCGCTGTCTGGTCCACAGAACCTGCAGCAGAGGTCTGACCGTCATTAGTGGAACCACAGCGGGCCCTCACCCGGGTCAAATGCTGCCACGATAAGCAGAGGGGATTGCCACCGCTTTTAATGACCGAGCCTCTGTGTTTATGTGAAAGTACTCAGTGCCCGGGGCCCCGACTGGTATATCTCCCGCTCCCTCCTTCTTTTAAAAAAAAATCTATTTCTATACACAGTGTGGGCCTTGCTGTGGCAACCCAAGAACTGAACATGCCAAGTGTTTGTGTGCGTGATATATGTTAGTCATACGGAAAAGTTTTACATGTTAAATTCCGCTTCCGGTGTGGGAAGATGGCGGCGCGAATTCACGTTTGCAGCAGCCTCACCCAGTACAGTCCATGCACTGTTTTTGTCCACATCTGCATCTAAGTGTTGTCTTTGTTTGATGGCTGCGACAGCTGGCACTGGATCGGCTGGGAGAGCTTGGTCTGCTGCGTCCTGTGGGCCCAAGGACAGGCGCAGAGATAACACAGAGGGCCGTCTGACAGGATGCGGAAGCGGCGCAGGCTAAGCTAACTGCTAGCCCATGCAGACTGGCAGTTCCGATAACACCAAGGGCTGTCTGGCAGCGGCCTCGCCTGGTTTTGACTGTGTTTTTGGTGTTGTCGTCTGGCGTTCGGGGTGAGGGGTGAGGGTGTCTGGCTGGGAGAGCTGGCGTTAGATCGACTGAGGGAGCCTGGTCTGCTGCGTCCTGTGGGCCCGAGGACCACAGCCCCTGCCCGGAACTGCACCCAAAGAGGAAACACCGAGGGCGGTCTGACAGGATGCGGAAGCGGGGCAGGCTAAGCTAACTGCTAGCCCATGCAGACCGGCAGTTCCAACAGTCATCCTGGCTGGCGTTCGTTCCATTGGACAATGATTTTTTTGTTTAGTGTGGATATGCTGTGTTAGTTTGGATATGTGTGTTCTTGTAGTTTTGGGATATGTGTTTTTGTCTTTGTGTTGCACTGCTGTGGGCTAGGAGAAATGATATTTTGTTTCATTTCATGTACATGAAATAAAATGACAAAAGTGTTTCTGATTCCTGATGTCTGGCCTTCAGTTTTCAGAGCCTTAAGTGCACATGGCAGATTTCGGTATAAGCCAGTTTACATGGAGTCAGCTACTGGAGAATCAATGCGACATTGTTTTAGTACAGCCTGGTCTGTGTCTGTGCTATGTAGTGTTTAGTGTTGAGCCATATCCTATGAGCAGCGGCTGTGGCGTCCAAGTGAGTGTGCTTTTATATGTGTAACACTAGGAGCCCTGATTGAACATGTCACTGATGGCTGATGGGGGGGTCCCTCGGCACTAAATGACCTATCAGCTCCCTTGGTAAGCCTCATACGTCTCCTTCTCTCTCTCTTCCCTTCTCTCTCTCTGTCTCTTCTTCGCTCTCTCTCTCTCTCTCTCTCTCTCTCTCTCTCTCTCTCTGTCTTCTCTCCGCTTTTCTCTGGCCCCCTAAGAGGCCCACTAAAGTTTTTTGCTGTAGACCCAGGGGTCAGATGGAAAACATACACTCATAAACAGCATCTATTATTCATGCCTTACAGCCTAGAAATCCACTCCCATCATGCACTGGCTACAACAGCTGTCCAGTCACTGACAAGCACTTGGTCGAACAGTATGTTTCCGTGCACATTTGTGTTGGTATCAAGGCCTTCTTAAACAACTGATAACACACTGAGGAAAACACATCTGTGTTACATCTGTGTCGATGATGAGGAAGTAGCATGCGTCTGACTGAGAGGACATTTCGATGATGTCTGTGAGAATCAGCTGTCCTGCATATACCGTCTGTGTTGTTGCCTTTTTCTAATCAACTGACTCAAAACGTTTTGTGCCAGAATGAGTCATCCGAGTATTATGAACTGCTCTAACTGCAGCAATTAGCACTTTTCATCAAACGGCGCAGCGAGTGTGTCATTTGACAGTGTTAGCAGTTCCATGAAGAGTGGGCCCAGACCGACCCAGAGGTGACAGTGAGTTAGTGTACTCATCCATTAGAGTCCCCAAAGGCCCTGTGATTGCATACACGTCTGATACACACGTTGCCGCCTTTCTTTTTAAAACCTTTTGTTGCAGCTTTGGTGGTTTTGCTGTGTGCATGCGTGTGTGTGTGTGTGTGTGTGTGTGTGTGTGTGTGTGTGTGTGTGTGTGTGTGTGTGTGTGTGTGTGTGTGTGTGTGTTCAGCCATGTTTTTGAGAACCAATTCAAGTTTTTAACCATAAGAGTGAGGTTTATTTTCGCAAAGTGAGGACATTTTGGCTGGTCCTCATTTCTTCAGGGGGTTATTTTAGGGTTAGGATTATAATTAGGATTAGGTTAGGGTAAAGATTTGAAATTAAGCATGTAGTTCTGGTGGTTAAGATTAGGGTTTAGTGTTCGGGCTAGGGGCTAGAGAATGAGTTTTTTTGGGGAGGGGGGAACTTTCCCCCTTTTTCTCCCCAATTGTATCCAGCCAATTATCCCACTCTTCTGAGCCATCCCAGTCACTGCTCCACCCCCTCTGCTGATTCGGGGAGGGCTGCAGACTACCACATGCCTCCTCCAATACATGTGGAGTCGCCAGCTGCTTCTTTTCACCTGACAGTGAGCAGTTTCACCAGGGGGATGTACCACCACCACCACCCCCCCCCAGTTCCCCCTCCCCCCCTGAACAGGCGCCCCAACCGACCAGAGGAGGCGCTAGTGCAGCCACCAGGACACATACCCACATCCGGCTATCCACCTGTAGACACTGTCAATTGTGTTTGTAGGGACGCCCGACCAAGCCGGAGGTAACACGGGAATTCGAACCGGGGATCCCTGTGTTGGTAGGCAACGGAATAGACCGCTATGCTACCTGGATGCCCTAGAGAATGAATTTTGTCAATGAGGGTCCTCACAAGTATAGAAAGATGAACATTGCGTATGTATGTGGGTGAGTGTGCATGTACATGTGTCTGTGCATGGGTTCCTCTGTGCATATTCACCCAGGGTATTTGTGTGTGTGTGTGTGTGTGTGTGTGTGTGTGTGTGTGTGTGTGTGTGTGTGTGTGTGTGTGTGTGCCTGTGCCCGTATATCAGGGGAGGGTGAATACAGATAGATAGCTGTTAGTGCCTGTACGCTTGTTTGGGCGATGGGTCAGGGGTCAAGCAAGTCATAATGCTTTCATCTGGGCCAGCAGTGATGAGAAGGGAGGCTGATGCTTGTCTCCCCCTCCTACCCCAACCCCCGTCACCCAACCCCACCCAACATTCGCAGCAAACTTAGCAGAAAGCGACTCTCTAATGATTTTAATCATCTGCAATCAGACACAGGAGTCGTGAGTCTCTGGGTGAGAGGAACCGAGAGAGAAAAAGAGGGGGGAGGGGGTCTTTGGCGGGTCAGCAGATCAACAGGGGGGTGGTCGTATGGAGCACAGGAGCCTGGCACAATTGCCTCCATAGTTTTGAGGGAATATGACTGCAGAGAAACAGGAATGACAGCACTGCTCTGCTCCGACTAGAGGTCTGTTTGGTCGGCTGGCTCCAGCAATAACTGTTCAAGGGGAATCTCCAGTCTTCCCAGTGTAACCTGACAGTAACACTTCCGGCTTATCATCACTGGGGCCCTGCCCTGTTGGCCCTCGGATGATTTCAGAGCAGTTTGATTATTTTAACTTTGGGTCAAGTTCATCCAAAGACAGAACAGCAATTGGAGACAGATTGAGATACATTAGAATGGGTGGGGGGTGGGGGTGAGAGGGGGGACACTAATTGTGTGTGTGTGTGTGTGTGTGTGTGTGTGTGTGTGTGTGTGTGTCTGGAATGGGTGGGTGGGAGATTCCACATTTGGATGAAGCAACAAAAAAAAAACAAAAAAAACCCACATCTTTGCCTCTCTTCACTTTGCCTGTCTCAGAGCCACGATGGCTGCAAAGAAGGGCACAGAAATATATTAATACAAATTCATATGCAGACTAAATATAAACGGCCCTCTTACAGTCTTTCTCCTTTCACTTCTCACTTCTCTAGAAGCCTCAAAGATACGGTACGTCAACATCCTCCCGTACGATAAAAATATAACTTGCAACACTGGCTGATTCTCAGTGAAGCCGCACATCACTGGGAACACAGTGAGGTTGTTTGCGGCTGTTGGGGAGCTGCAGAGGAGGGGGCAATTTGAGCAGGGCCTGCCTGAGCCGCATGAAGCAAGACCACCCAGGGTGGCGTCAGGAGGTTGGCAGGGGCTCAGCGAGGCTGGTCGGCTGGCAGGCCTTAACCCGTGGCTGAGGCAGCAGGCGGCAGCAGGCGCTCTGAGGCCATGCCAGGGTGGACAGAGGTTTGCAGCTCAGCCCACAAAGGCCACTTCAGCCTCCTACAGCTGAACACAGAAGACCCACATTTGATAGGGGGAGTATGTACGGAGGATTCCACGTATGTGTGCACATGAGTATCAATGAGTGTGTGTGTGTGTGCACGAGAGAGAGAGAGAGAGAGAGAGAGAGAGAGAGAGAGAGAGAGAGAGAGAGAGAGAGAGAGAGAGAGAGAGAGAGAGAGTACATGCCCGTCCATGTAGGTCTGGGCAGGGTTTGGGATAAGTTGCTACTGTTGTGCAGGATATTTTTAGGAACTTGTTTCCCCAGATAGAGGAGACCTCACATCGGGACACGAGGAGGTCCGATGGCTTAAACCAGAAAATGTTTATTCATGATGGAAACGTGCATCAGCAATCTCCTATCTGTCTCAAGATATTCTTGTTCTGCTGAACGTTCCATGTCCTACCCTACTGGTACGTTGCCTTTGCCGTAAAGACGCCAAGTCCTAAAACTCGGCCCAAACTTAAGACCCCGATGTTCTCCGTGTGAATCAACCAGTATAAGTACAGTTGGTGTTAACCAGTTCCTCTCCGCTTCCCTCCCAGTGGTCTTTTAAGCAGTAAAACAAGAACACACACACGCCCCCACCCCACCCCCCACCCCGCCATGTTTATCTCCTCCAATGGGGCCAGTCATTTCATCGCAGCACTTACGGCTTATAAACTCCCTGACAAATCGCATTAGCCTTTAGCTTTTCGCAGCAGTTTACTGCCCTGCTGCTTAAAGTATCATTTATCACCCTGTAATTCACTTTGCTAGGTAAATTCACTTTGGCAGGTAGTCAGTCAGGTCTGCCAGAGCACACGACAGACACGTCGGGATGCTGTTGGAATATGAACATAACATAGGAGGGGCACGTTTACCGACGGGCACAAGAAAGTAATCGTGATCCGCGTCAGCCCAGTGTGGCTGGAAAAGCGTCTCCCGGGGTCAGCGTTACTGCGGCGTTCTCTTCCCGTGAGATGGGCGTCCCGAGTTTTCATCCCTTCTTTCTCTTTGCTCGTTCTCTGTCTCTCTCTCTCTCTCTCTCCCATTTTCCATCCCTCCCATGAGAAGGTCGGTGTGCATCGGGTTCGGTCCTGATTCCATTTCAGCCCTTTAAAACATTCTCTAACACAGCATAATATTTGCTGTCGAGCTTTATCGAATTACGGCGGCACAGGCGAAGTGTAGAAAGGAATACAGCAGCTCAAGGCAATATCCATTACGTCTTTCCACTGGTCAGTGTTTGGCTTAACTATTTCATTCCACATGACAGTGTGTCCTTAACTGACTGCATGGCTCAGCGTGGACGTGGAATACACCATAATGTGTCAAAGACATCTTGCGCCTCTTCTCTTATTGATAAAACTTCATATTATTCTGTCGCTTCAACATGATTTTTTCCTTTCGCCCCCCCCCGCTTTTCTCCCCAGTTGTATCCAACCAATTACCCCACTCTTCGAGCTGTCCCGATCGCTCGCTGCTCCACCCCCTCTGCCGATCCGGAGAGGGCTGCAGACTACCACATGCCTCCTCCGATACATGTGGAGTCACCAGCTGCTTCTTTTCACCTGACAGTAAGGAGTTTCACCAGGGGGGCATAGTGCGTGGGAGGATCACGCTATTTCCTCTAGTTCCCCCTCCCCCGAACAGGCGCCCCAACCGACCAGAGGAGGCGCTAGTGCGGTGACCAGGACACATACCCACATCCGGCTTCCCACTCGCAGACACGGCCAATTGTTTCTGTAGAGATGCCCAACCAAGCCGGAGATAACATGGGGATTCGAACCGGCGATCCCCGTGTTGGTAGGCAATGGAGTAGACCTCTACGCTACCTGGACAACCTTCAACATCATTTCTATACCTATACAGTGTGTGGAAGAGACAACACTCCATTAGCAGCCATAATACTGAGCAGTCCTCTATGTGTCCGCAAAACTCCATCAAAGTTGCAACCGCCGTCACTGGCGGACAGTCCATGGATGTGGAAACGTCCTGGTTTGCCGATAGACTGCAAATATCAACAGATGTACATCTACATAATGTACTGTTGTCATTTGCATTTTCTTAAATGGCTGCATGTTGTGTAGATATTGGCTGTTGCAGCTAGAAAAGCACCATATAAAATGCAACTTAATTGACTGATTGATTTCCTCATAGAATGCAGCCTGTCAGAAAACCAGGAAGTGAGTGTCCACACTGATGGACTGTCCACAGATATTCCTCACAATTGCGGCAGCCTTTCAGAGCAGACTGCTCAGTATTATGGCTGCGAATGGAACGTCACCCCTACAAAATACAAAGGGAGAGAATATTGAAAAATCGTTAATTGCTTCCCTTTAAAGCAACAAAGTGAAAACAGTCCAATAGCAAGGGGGGCAACTCACCCCCCTCCCTGAGTTGGCACAACGTACTTCCTGCCCCAGTCATCTTGTTTGAGTTGAGCGGCTCTCATGCAGGACAGGGCAGGTGTTTGAGTGATCTCCACAGCGTATTTCCCCGGGCCGTTTATCACTGTCACAGCCGCCGCCCGCCCGACTCGGGCCTCTCTCCCCCGCTCCATCCCTCACTCCCCCTCTCCCCCTGCTCCGTGCCTCTCTGCCTCCAGCAGCCAGCCTTCTCCAGGATTATCTGAACCACCCTGGCTTTCAGACGCACTCAAACGTGGCTCTCCATGTAACACCATTCCCCTTCTCTGTCTCACGCTGCCTATCTTTCACTTGACCGTATCCGTTGTACTGCATCACCCAAGCTCCTTCTCGGTTACCTCACCCTCTTCCCCGTTGTCTCACCCTTCAGCTCTCTCGTTTCGTCCCCAGCCGTCATCACAGATAAAGCGCTCCGCTCTCTCTCCGTCGCCCCCCCCCCTCCACAATACATTTGCAATTAATTTATTTTGCCTCGGTTTCCTCTCCTCCTGCCTCTCCCTCCCCTTGATCCATAGCGGAGGGGTCTGGAACTTATTTTGATGCCTTAGTTGTAGCGTGCAGCTGCCTATTTGGGACATTTTGCACTCCCTGGCTTTTTATTACAAGTGAAATACCGTAATAGCCGGAGAAGGGAGGGGGGGGGGGAGTTTGCTCAAAGTTAGACTGGGAAAGGATGTTTGTTAAACAGCAACAGTTTTAAATTGCACACTTGTAAACACAGCAGCTGCTGCATCAGAAAGAAGTGCTGTCTTTGTTTTAATTAATGACCAAATAATTGGCTCGTTGAGCAGGGCACCGGAGTATCTCGAGGAGATCTGCAGGAGCGTCACCGCTAATATTAACATCCCTTTTGTGCTGTCTTGACCTGGATAGCCGCCGCCAAGTCTTATTTCATGCTTATTCAATGCTGTTTACTGTGCGGGCTGTGACAAAAGTGGCCCGTCATAGGTCAACACAGGCAAATGCAGTCCTGCCCCTCCCTCCGTACCCCTGCCTCAGCTTTCAGCTGGCCCGGGCAAATTCCTGTGTGAAAGACATGGATCAGTAAGCACATCTTCCTCTTTCTTCACTTTCATTATCACTTTCAGGAATGGCACCATTGTGCGCTGTGTGTATTTTGCTTGTCAGCCGCGGTGCCAAACCAGCAGGACCGATGCAAAAAAAAAAAAGGCCTCGGGGGCGAGACATTATTTGTTTCATCTGTCAAGGGTGATGTGATCTACCGAATAAATGGTTAGATATTGTAAACACGAGGGGAGCATAGCCCTCGTTCACATAGCAACATATATGTTTATTTTTTGTTGTCAAGTATTTTTATCTTCCTGTCATCTGGCAATAAACCGCGTTGCTCTGACATAGCTGACTTAGCTCGGCTTTTTTTTTTCTCCTTACATGTTGTTCTTAACTACTCTCTGCAGAACCATCAGCACACGTCCTGCGTCCTGACAGTACGCAGAGCTTTACTATATGCAACGCAATTAAGCAAGCACAATCTTGCTGCACATGCACATTTCTGACGCCGGCACAGCCCGGCTTCAGTACGATGAATTTCCTGCGCTCAGCCTGCCCCCGGTCGGGGTAAAGTGACCCTGTGGGCTGTATTTTGCCCTACAGATGTTTAACCTGCACTCTGCGGCAGCATCTTTGCTGTTTGCTGGTAATCTATCAACCCGGGTGAAAGCCGTAATTAACTGTCTGAGAGACTTCCAGACACACTGGCTTCGGGTTTCACACCTTTAGCTTTGAGAAAAGATCCTGTTATTTCTGGCTGCTCCCTGGAATATTTAATATTCAAACATGAAACAGCTTTTTCTTTTCTTTTTTTTCTTTTCTTAAAAAAACTTTTCCATGTGTTAATGCTGAATGACAAAACATGGAGTAGTTGTGGGAAATGAAATTATTTCGGGGCGGGAAAACAAATGTTGAATTTGTGGATGTGAAGGAAATTCCCTGCTGATAGTGTGATTTATGTTAGCCTTACAGCCAATTATGTGACCGTTGGTTAAAGAGCTGTTTATATTGCCAACACTTTGGTCAATTTGTTACCCTCCCACCCTCCATTTTTCAAGAGTGTGAAGTTTGTGTGTGTGTGTGTGTGTTTGTGTGTGTGTGTGTGTGTGTGTGTGTGTGTGTGTGTGTGTGTCATGTGTACCATCACAGAGTACCACAGCTTCGTGTGGTTGCCCAGTGGTTTTAAGAAGGGGTTCTCCACCCAAAGCACTGAGTTGGCTAATTGCCCTCTGCATCCACACACACACACACACATGAACACATGCCGTCGGTCCTATCGGTTGTCCTATTGGTGGGATGGCAGAGTATAGGATTAATCCTAATTGCGGTGTATGGGAGACTGGAGCGAGGCCAGGATTACTGGGGGATTCTTCTTGATCCTCAGAGATGCTGATGCTAATGCTTCCTGCCCATCCCTTGGCATTTGACTCCACCATATATATGCACCCGCTTTGGACACACACCACCCACCCACGCACCCGCACGCACCCACCCACACGCACACACGCAAACTGAGTGCAGTTTCGTGAGCACAGCAGCGCATAAGTATAGGCTGTGCGTCCACCGGGGTTAGTGATTCACTTCTCCCTGTACAACGTTAGACTCTGAGTATGTGTGTGTGAGGCCTCGGCCCTGCGTCAGGGCTGCATCGCCACTGTTTATGTCTGCTGTCTTGTACGCAGGCTGCACCCCCTGCTGACGCACTGATCACCTCAGCGGGGTCAACACAGTCTGGGTCTTGGATTTATTTAGCCCTGCTAACAATATACTGTCTGTCTGCTCGTTCACTATGACTTTTTATGGTATTTTTCCCTTGGGAATCTGATAAGACATAGTCAGGCACTAGCATTTTAAACCAAAGAGTGGATTACTTGGGGTGTCCAAACGCATCATTGGGCAAATGCACTTGTGACTTGTGGCTTTGAGTTTGGCTGGCACTCTTCGTCACATGCCCCCTTTCTTATTGGTTGCCCGCATTTTTACCAAACATGAGCTACCTTAAGTGGTTAAAACGACGAAAATAATCATTAAAATCTAATGGAAGTGAAATTTTAATCGGATTATCTAATCAGATTATACCAATCAATGTTGGTATAATCGTGTTATTTGAAACCCAGTTTTAAAACGGTGCATTCAAAGGCCCGGTGTGCAGAGCCGTAATAGTATTGCTCCCTAATCTTCGGAACGGAGGCCCAAGCCAAACTCTCTCCGCCATTAGGCCGCCTCGTGTGTGAGAAGCCGCAGGCCTGACCTCCTCTCCTCCCTTAACAAAATCATGTCAAAAAGCAATTAATATCTTAATACCTCCATCAGCGCTGACCGCCGAAAGGCCCAACTCCTTATTTTTTTCCGCCGCAGCGTCGGCAGCCGCGATGCTCTTGCATGGCCGGTGGTTTCCCTGGTTTCATTTCCCAGTGCCCCAGTGGTCAGCTGTGGTTTTTCAGGGGGCACAGGGTAGGAGGTTGTGGGCAGGCAGGTCCTCCATTCCCCTCAGCGTTAAGTACTTTTCTGCAGGTCTGAGAGCTTCAGTGGCCACAGCCCCCTGCTCCATCTAATGCAGCGGCCCGCAGATCAGCCCTGACCAGAGCCACTCATCCACTCTGCAGCCTCTCTGGCCATTATGGACACACGGCATCAGCCAAGCATATAAACGGTCAACACCTCTTATTATTGCAGCGGTGTTAGGTCCTCGGGGGGGGGGGGGGGTTTGATGCATTGGACCTGGTTTTTCTTCTCATTCTAAATTCAGATCAGCATCTTGTGGAGCGCCATTAACACACTGACAGCCCTGCTCTGTAATTATCAGACGTTGGAGATGTTGATCTTTCTCTACGGAAAATTATCTTTTCTTTCTATGACTTTATACCAGCCTCAAGGTGTGTTGCGTAAAGGATAATTATGTAGGTCTGTTATTTCTTGTGTACTTCTTGCTGTTGCTTCTGTCGAGCTTGAAAACTGCTGATCTGGTGTCTCTTTTGCCTGATCACATGTGCTCCTACCTTGCTGCGGCATTAGCCAGGTGAAACGCGAGAGTGAATCCTGCCCAACACTAAAACCCGGCTGAAGTGATTTTTCTTAGAGAGACCATCGTACACTGTGTACACAATGGCTGGTCCTAGTTAGGTGTTTCTTTTACAGTTTCGCTTCTCAGCTGAAAAAAAAAGAAGGGTTTTGACTTCTGAGCCATGGTTCTATAATATTTGGTTTCTCTACTTTTCATTCATTTCTCTTGGCAGGCTCTGCCAGTAATTGGTGGAAGGTCTTGGCAGAGCATGCGATAAAAGCTCATGATTAAAGAGACTTAAATAAGAACTGTATAACTCATGTATCTATTAACCACTGAAAAGAGAAACAGAGAGACAGAGAAAACATTTTTTTTCCAGCCCTTGCGTGGCCACCGAGTCTGGCTGTATAAAAATATAATCTGCTCAATCTCATCTCCGTTCCTCTTAGGTTCTCTCGCTTCCCATCTTTTTCCCCCTTCCTGTTTATTGTGTTACTTTCCCGCTGCGGCGGCACGTGTCATTTTGATTGCGTTTTTGCTTGCGATGCGTGAATGAATGATGGCTCTGCTTCAGTCGCTGCTGTGCTTCTTGGACTTCCTTCTCCACGACAAACACACATGGTGTGAGACACACGTGCGTGCGTATTCACACCAACGCTCGGCGTCCCCACCCCTACCCAGCCCCGTGCTCACTCCTGACTCCGTCAGGGGTCATCTGATCCCGACCGGCGAGCCCACACACCTTGGCCGGCTGGGTGGCGGGGCTGATGAGTACACTATAGTGGTTTGGCCCCCGGCCCCTGGCTGCCTCCCTGCATAGCCCGCTCTGTGCTCCACTCCTCTGGACAATCACAGCCTCACAGTGCTGTCGGAGACCGCCTCCACAGCGTTCCTTTACCTTCCGAAGGCAGCCCCCAAACCTTAAGTTACAGCTGTGCAAACACGTATACATTAAACCCGGCCTGTATTAATGACTTTATGTTGGAGCACCTCTGCAGCGGTGAGACTGATATTCTAAGAACTTGTAGTCGCCGTTGTAGTGGTGGTGGTCTAGTGTGAAGAAGTGCTGATGTGGGCGTACAGCCGGCTCTTTCAAGGGCGCGTGCTGGTGGGGAGCGGTGGCACGGTACCAGCTAGACTGGGCTGGACTTCAGGAAGCGGATTTTAAAATGTGTAGCATTAAAGTGATTGCCTGGATTTGGGCAGTGTAGGTGGCATTAAATTACAGGGTTACACTTGATTTGGCCATAGTGAGCGCATTGTCTTTTTATCAAAGGCTTTATGATTATGGGGTATGAAAACGACATCTGCTTCGGGGCCGAAGCGTTTTCCAAAAGTTTGATTTATCCTTGAAGGGACAACACAATGAACTGATTGAAAAGATTGAGCAATGATTGTTGACAATTTAAGACAGACAGAGAGAGAGAGAGAGAGAGAGAGAGAGAGAGAGAGAGAGAGAGAGAGAGAGAGAGAGAGAGAGAGCGAGGTTGTTACGATCCATCCCAAGCAGACTCTGAGTGGGGCCTATTGTAGTGAAGATTGATTTACTATTTATCCCTTCGACAGCGCAGATAGGGAAGAGTCATAATTCTGTGCACTGGGGAGATTAAATTCCTGTATCACTGTCAGCTACATTAACTGACTTCCTGGATCTCAATTCAATTAGCACAGCAGCATTCTCCAACATTAATAAATCAATAGCGATGGCCTGCTGATAGGCCAGCTGCATGCACCCCGTCAATGATGCTTTCACTGCACAAACAGACACAACAGGCACATACACACACACACACACACACACACACACACACACACACACACACACACACACACACATACATGCACACTAGTTTGTTATGTCCGTGTCCTGTTCTTAATGTTCATTAATGACTACCAGCCTTGCTGTAGTCAAGATAGCCAGCAAGGATGTTAGCTGATGTTTAACTGAGCTTCATCTCAGAATGATGGGGTGTGTGTTTTAAATACATGTCATATACATATGCACAGCTAGCTCAATAACACACACACACACACACACACACACACACACACACACACACACACACACACACACACACACACACACACACACACACACAACTGATATCATCTCTGGCATCAGTGCCCCTTACAGCTCTAAATTGTAGTTTATCTTTTTTATCGTCTTACCGTTGCTGCTAATTATCAACTGCATGGTTATAATACAAACAGTGTCGTTCAAGGCTCCTAACTCTTCCTCTGTGACTGATAAAGATCTGAGCCAGGAGATGCTTGTCTCTTTGTGGAAGCTGGTGAAAGAAGATGGGCCATTGTATTTTAGCCATTTAGACACCGCAGCTGTCTGGACGCCTCTCAGACAGACAGTGGAGAGGCCAGAACCAGATCCTGAGGGCAACAGAAGAACAAGTTAGCAGTTGTCTCCGAAGTAATTTCCTTCATTCTCTATGGTGTAGGGATGGCAAGAATATTACTCAAATGTGCTCTGTCTTTCTACGTATCACGTGGTTTAACACTCTCCCTTGTGCACAGAAACAAACAAGAGAGCAGACATACACACACACTGACCAAACAACGCACACAACACACACATAGAGACACACATTTGTGCGCACGCGCACACACACACACACACACACACACACACACACACACTAGTAAGCACACAAATATTGTACTGCTGTGTGAGCCGGCCTGATCACACAGTGTGGCAGTAGAAAGATCAGAGCCAGTGACGAGCCAGTGGAATAGCCGTCTGCTTCTTTAAACACATTTTCCATTATCATTTCTGTGGAGAATTTTTTTTCTTTTCTTTTCTTTTTTTTTTTTAAAATCTGAACATGGAAGCCACTTTGTCCCAACAGCCTCCTGGAGCTCATCTGAAAATTGCATCGAGCTTTGTTTTCCTGTTACTATCCATCAATGTAATGAGCACCCTGGGTACGAGGCCTCTTTCCGTACCTGTGCACTCTTTGAGGTCTTTATTTGTCGACTCGGATGTTTATCGTCTTCTTCATCTGCTTCTGTCACTTGCCAATTACCTTGTTAACTGTTCTATTTGACTTCTTTTCCAGAGGAGATGCCCGTTTCTTAGATGTTGATTTGCTCCTGATTACACGAACTGGGCATGTTTCCCTGTGAATTGCCAGCGGCTAATTTGAGCAGATGAGATGATGAGACAGCTGATAAGGGCATTGATTGGCTCTCTCTCTGAAGGAGGGAAGGATTTCACTGGGGTAAAGATATGGGGGCAAACTAGTGTTCATTTCAGCAATCAGTACCCACCACCACCACCACCACTTCTATTTCCCAACTTGACCAAACTCTTCCCAGAAGTCTCCGGGAGACATGGTTTACATTGCATCATGGACTCGGCGGTAATTCAAGGTGAAATAAAACTCTTTTAATTGTACGTGGAGCCAGGATGAGCAAGACTAAGAGAATGCTGAGGAACAGACACGAAGCAAGATGTGATTAGATTTACATGGCCCCTCCTTCGATGCCCGTGTCTGCCGATAGAGGTTGATTTGGTAGTAACGGTCTGGTGAGCATGTCCTCAGTTAAGTCCCTGTCTCCTCCTACTCTTTCGTGAACAGAGTACTGCTCCGAAAAATCGTAGGCCTTCATTATCTCCAGCCAGGCAATTTTGGGAACATAATACTGTCTCAGGGTTGGAGCGTTTGCCCCCGTCAGGGCTGGGGCCTGATCAAACCACTTGCACCGGGAAGGGGAGTTAAAGAGAAGCACGCCCGCCAGTCAGTTCATTTCATTTCAAAGGCATATGGTGCAAATTTGATCAAAAGTGGGGTGGGGGTTGGGGGAGAATTGAGCGGGCATCCACGTCGCTGATGTGAAAAATAAGGCCGGGCTGTAAAAAGCCAAATCAAACCACGAGCGGCTCTCTGGTAGTGATTAGAAACAAAGAAGAACCAGCTGCTGCACTGTCAGCCTCATCTCAGCTTCCTTCACGGACTGGCAGACTACTGAGCGGGCAGGGACGGCACAGGACAAGACGGGACCGCGGGGGGAGACCAGCGCTCATCCCTGCATCTGCTTTGGGCTTCTTATTCCACTCCTCTCGCCTCTCCGCTCCTTGGGGTTCCTCGACCATGCGGAACCACCTGAGGCCATCGTGCCTCTTTTCCTTCTCCTACAGAGGGAAAATGAATAGACGGCAAAGGGGAAGGATGACACGTGAGGAAAGGGGAAAAAAAGGAAATTCAGACAGTGAAAGTTGTGCAAGAGGAAAGACTGAGAGTGAGGGAAAATGAAAGAAAAAGCCACTTTATTTTGACATTGTACAGGTTACAATGAATTGTTTTCTCTGCATTTAACCCATCCTATTGTATAGGAGCAGTGGGCAGCTGCAGCGCCCGGGGACCAACTCCAGGTCTGCTTTCCAATGCATTGCTCAGGGACACACACAGGAGTATTAACCATAACATACATGTCTTATTGATGGTGGGAGGAAACCGAAGCACCCGGAGGAAACCCACGCAGACATGGGAAGAGCATGCAAACTCCCCACAGAAAAGACCTGGGTCAGCCTGGGCTTCGAACCCAGGACCTTTTTGCTGTGGAGCAACAGCGCTAACCGCTGGGCCACCGAGGTTCCTGGAGGAGAAGGAAACTTAAAGAGAAGGTGAGAGGAATCGGGGCGAGAAAACAGCAAAGTGCAGAGGGAACTCGCGTACGCTTCACCTCCTGCGGGATGTCAAATGGACGAGTCCCAGTGTATCCTTAAATATTCATGTGCAGCGTCCGTTCCCAGCCTCTCTAATGCTCACTAGTGGCCCGGAGAGACCAGGCCCTCGACGGAGGAGTATACACTTCATTTCAAATTACAGCCCATCGTTTAGACAAGCACTTATAGATTGTTGCCTCACAGCGTACCCATGCCATTCTGTGCTGGTGGAGATCGGCACGGCTGAGGTCTGGGCCTCCACCGGTGAGGAAATACAGAGCAGAGCGAGGCGAGGTGATGCCTCCTGAGAATGGCAAATGTACAAAAGCTGTCAGGGAATGGCCAATTTACTTTCACTTCAGTCAGGTCAAAATATGTATTTACAGTAATTTATTTAATGAGAGCGGGTTCATTCTTTCCAGTTGGTTTGGGTATTACAAGTTACGAAGGTTTTTCCGATTCTAACTTCAGAAAAGAAAAAAATGGGAACTAGTCGAAATAAAAAGAAAATTGAACCCAACGTAAATAGATTAAAAAAAACTCTCAAATTATCACTTGTGCTTGAAATTAAAGTGAATGTATGACATCTTTTTTTTTATTGACTTTGCAATTTGAAAAGCTTTTATTCAGCTTCTGTACTGGAAAGTTAGACCCCCCCACACACACACACACAACAGTGGTTCATATTTCCGTTTTGACAGTTCCAACAGATTTTCAGCATGTTTCCGTGATTAGTTCATATCATAGCATAGCATAAATCCCAAAGGTAGCATCATCCTTGGCTACCTTTTCCTAAAAATCACAAACTCCAATGACACTAGTAACTGAGGAGAGAGACAGACAGACAGACAGATAGACAGACAGACAGACAGACAGACAGACAGACAGACAGACAGACAGACAGAAAGAGAATTCATCAACCTATGACACACTAACTGCATCCTCATCAGGGGCCTAAAAGCCCCTCTGTCTTTCACAGGGGACTGAGGAGGAGGGGAAGGATGTAAGATGGAGCTGAAAGGGTGTGGGGACCAAGAGGTTGTATAATTTTTACAGTAGGCGTAATGCTAACTGCTGACTCCTAGTGTGCACGCACGCACACACACGCACACACACACACACACACACACACACACACACACACACACACACACACACACACACACACATATGCATACACACCAGGAAAGGCTGTAAGTCCCCCTCATTACCTAGCCATCACCATGAATCATTCAAAATACTCAACAGATCTGTACAGCAGCCGTCTTGTCCCCAGATGCAAGGCCATCAATCCATCTCCCCTATTAGCACACATTTGCTCACACACATAAACACATGCATATGTACGCATGCACGCACACACACACACATGTGATTGTGTGAGCACACAAACACAGACATAGACAGACAGACTCTCAGGAGCAATAATCAATGCCGTTACCAATAGAGTCTCAAGGGGGCCCGGCTCCTCCTCCATCCTCCAAACACAGATCATACCATGGTCAGGTCCAGAGGTGAAGGTCAAGTTTTCAGAGTGACTGCCCCAGCTGTATCTAAACCACAGAGCAGAAGGTCCCAGCCCACGCTCCGTCTGTTTGTCCATTTTGAGCTGACCTGAGCCTTTGTCGAGAACATGCCCCCCCCAGATTGTGAATGGTGTCTCCTAGTGGCCCTCATGCCCACAGTTGGCCCTGATCATGCTGTTGAAAGGAAAAGGAGTCATGCAACAAAGACCTCTCCTTTTAGCCGCAGGGAGAGGTTTGGCTGGGGTTACCGTTGGGTCGGGTTGAAGGTCTGATGGTATTGATTGGTTGCCATCTAGTCTAAAGAGGAAACATTTTAGGCCACCATGATATCAAGCCTGACGTCCTTCTGCATTTGACCAAGGACTGACCAATCGTATTGCTATTTTTAGCTATAAGTTTTCCAAAAATAACCAATAATATTGTTGGTATACTCGATGTGGCAGTGGCCCATGGGATTTGGCTTAAGAAAAGCATCCATTAGCAACTGGGTTCAACTCAACAAGGAGCTAACCTTTGCCTTCACCTGATGTTACAACTCCCGTTTGCAGTGGATTTGTGGTGGCCATTTTGCATCGTCATAGACACTGAAGATTTGAATATCCAACATAGCTTAAAAAACATGTCAATGTCAGCTTTTTACAAATCAAAGTAGCACCAGGTAACTTTTTTTTTTTTGCCATAACATATCAAGATTAAATTCATATTGGTTTCATGGTGTGATGGCTGTGGTATAAACACTGTTCAGATCAGTCCTCAAGAAGCCTTGTTGTCATTGTGCATTTTGTCTGCCACCGGACACAAAACCTCCTGGGAAATATAGGGATTGCTTTACAGCGCATGTGTAAGTACGGCAATTTTACTTTACTTCATCTCATCTTCTGTGTGTGTGAATGGTGTGATGTGAGTCTCCCTTGTGTGCACGTGCAGTCTGTCTTCCACCCAGGTCTCCACGATGATGGTGGTCACCACTTTGACACTGCTTGGCATCCCCCTCATCACATTTTCTTTTTATATATGTTATAAATCCGTGTAATTTTGTTGCCCTGATTTAATATTATATCCTTCTCTCACTAAGATGTGTGACTATTTTTTTTTATGCTGGTGAATGCTGGTTACGTGGCTCGAGTCATGGGCTAGTCCAGTGGCGTCTGGACACTGCTTGGCATCCTCCTCATCATATTCATCCTCCTCATCATATTCATCATATTCTTCATAAATTTTATAATTCAATTATAATTCTGGTATCCTCTCTCAATGTTGTATTGTGTAAATTGTGTAAACACAACATCCATTGTACGTCTGTCCGTCTTGGGCAAGAGATCCCTCCTCTGTTGCTCTCCCTGAGGTTTCCTCCTATTTTTTCTCCCTGTTGAAAGGTTTTTTTTAAGGAGTTGTACCTTATCCGATGTGAGGGTCTAAGGACAGGATGTTGTGTTGCTGCAAAGCCCCTTGAGGCAAATTTGTAATTTGTGATATTGGGCTATAAAGTGCCACACAGTGACAATTGTATATGGCAAATCAGGTTCGGTGGCGCAGTGGTTAGTGCAGTCGCCTCACAGCAAGAAAGTCCTGGGTTTGAGCCCTAGATAGACCAACCTTGGGGGTCATCCCAGGTCGTCCTCTGTGTGGCGTTTGCATGTTCTCTCCGTGTCTGTGTGGCGGGTGCTCCGGTTTCCTCCCACAGTCCAAAGACATGTAGGTCAGGTGAATCGGCCGTACTAAATTGTCCCTTGGTGTGAATGTGTGTGCGTGTGTGTGTGTGTGGGCCCTGTGATGGACTGTCCAGGGTGTCTCCCCACCTGCCACCCAATGGCTGCTGGGAATGGGATAGGCTCCAGCTTCCCTGTGACCCTGGGTAAGGATAAGTGGTTTGGATAATGGATGGATGGATGGGCTATACAAATAAAATTGACTTGACTTGACATGACTTGACTCTTCTTCAGTGATAGTCTGTTTAGCTCTATGGCTAGGAAAGAATGTAACCCAGCCGCTGAGGATGCACAAGCCAGTGCATTCTTAGTGCTGGTCCCAAGCCCGGATAAATGGGGAGTGTTGTGTCAGGAAGGGCATCCAGTGTAAAATCTTTGCCAAATCAAATATGTGGATCATAAATAAGATTTCCATACCAGATCAGTCGAGGCCCAGGTTACCCATGACCACCACTGGTACTGTTAGCCAGCAGGGTGCGGGTAGCAACTATGCTACTGTTGGGTGAAGGAGAAGGAGAGGGGGAAGGCATGTCCAGAGGCAGCGAGAGAGGAGGAAGGGTAGGAGTGGGGAGGTGAGAGTCGGAACTTTGAATGTTGACACTATGACTGGTAAAGGGAGAGAGCTGGCTGATATGATGGAAAGAAGAAAGGTAGGCATACTGTATGTGCAAGAGACCAGATGGAAGGAGAGTAAGGCCAAGAGCATCGGAGGAGGGTTCAAACTCTTCTACCATGGTGTGAATGGGAGGAGTAATGGGGTAGGGGTAATTCTGAAGGAAGAGTATGTCAAGAGTGTGTTGGAGGTGAAGATAGTGTCAGACAGAGTGATGAGTATGAAGCTGGAAATCAAAGGTGTATTGCTGAATGTTATCAGCGCATATGCCCCACAAGTTGGGTGTGAAATGGAAGAGAAAGAAGAATTCTGGAGTGAGTTGGACGACGTGGTGGAGAGGGTCCCCAAGGAGGAGAGAGTGGTAATTGGAGCGGACTTCAGTGGACACGTTGGTGAAGGGAACAGAGGTGATAAGGAGGTGATGGGTAGGTATGGTGTCAAGGAGAGAAATGTGGAAGGACAGATGGTTGTGGATTTCGCGAAAAGGATGGAAATGGCTGTGGTGAATACATACTTCAAGAAGAGGGAGGAACACAGGGTGACATACAAGAGTGGAGGAAAGTGCACACAGGTGGACTATATGTTATGTAGGAGGCGCGATCTGAAAGGGATTGGAGACTGCAAGGGGGTGACAGGGGAGAACATAGCTTGGCAGCATGGATGATGGTCTGTAGGATGACTTTGGACACCAAGAAGAGGAAGTGAGTGAAGGCAGAGCCAAAGATCAAATGGTGGAAGTTGAAGAAGGAAGACTGTTGTGTGGAGTTCGGGCAGGAGTTAAGACAGGCACTGGGTGGTAGTGAAGAGTTGCCAGATGGCTGGGCAACCACTGCAGAAATAGTGAGGTAGACAGCCAGAAAAGTACTTGGTGTGTCATCAGGACAGAGGAAGGAAGACAAGGAGACTTGGTGGTGGGATGAGGAAGTACAGCAAAGTATACAGAAGAAGAGATTGGTAAAGAAGAAGTGGGATAGTCAGAGAGATGAAGAAAGTAGACAGGAGTACAAGGGGATGCAGTGTAAAGTGAAGAGAGAGGTGGCAAAGGAAAAGGCTTATGGTGAGTTTTATGACAGGTTAGACACTAAGGAAGGAGAAAAGGACTTGTACCGATTGGCTAGACAGAGGGACCGAGCTGGGAAGGATGTGCAGCAGGTTAGGATGATCAAGGATAGAGATGAAAATGTGCTGACAAGCGAGGAGGGTATGCTGAGAAGGTGGAAGGAGTACTCTGAGGGGCTGATGAATGAAGAAAAGAGAGAGAGAGAGAAAGAAGGTTGGATGATGTGGGGATAGTGAATCAGGAAGTGCAGTAGATTAGCAAGGAGGAAGTGAGGGCAGCTATGAAGAGTGGAAAGGCAGTTGGTTTGATGACATACCTGTGGAGACATGGAGATGTTTAGGAGGGATGGCAGTGGAGTTTTTGACTACATTGTTTAACACAATCTTGGAAAGTGAGAGGATGCCTAAGTAGTAGAGAAGAAGCATCCTGGTACCGATTTTCAAGGACAAGGGAGATGTGCAGAACTGTAGCAACTACTGAGGTATAACGATCAGCCACGGCATGAAGATATGGGAAAGTAATAGAAGCTAGGTTAAGAGGAGCATTGATGCGTGCCCGGATATCGTAGCAGTCTGTTCCTCCAGCTTCCCATCCACAGACACAGCCAATTGTGTCTGTAGAGATGCCCGACCAAGCCGGAGGTAACACGAGGATTCGAACCGCTGACCCCCATGTTCATAGACAATGGAATAGACCGCTATGCTACCCGGGCGCCCGAGACCAGCTATGTTGTATGGTTTGGAGACAGTGGCACTGACGAAAAGACAGGAGGTGGTGCTGGAGGTGGCAGAGTTGAAGATGCTAAGATTTTCATCGGGAGTGGCGAAGAAGGACAGGATTAGGAACGAGTATATTAGAGGGACAGCTCAGGTTGGACAGTTTGGAGACAACGCAAGAGAGGCAAGATTGAGATGGCTTGGACATGTGTGGAGGAGAGAGGCTGGGTTTATTGGGAGAAGGATGCGGAATATGGAGCTGCCAGGGAAGAAGAAAAGAGGAAGGCCAAAGAGGAGGTTTATGGATGTGGTGAGGGAGGACATGCAGGTGGCTGGTGTGACAGAGGAAGATGCAGAAGACAAGAAGAGATGGAAACGGATGATCCGCTGTTGCGACCCCTAACAGGAGCAGCCAAAAGTAGTAGTAGTAGTGGTGGTGGTAGTAGTAGGCTAGTAAAGAATGCACGTATCTCGTTGCTGCATTATGAAGAAAATTAAAAAGCTCCTTGATTGTCTTCACGACAGTTGATGTAAAAGATGTTTCCGAAATGCAAAAAGTTACTCGGTGACCGCTGCTGAAGAATAATACCATGGCTAAGAAGTCACCTGTAGGCAACGTTGCATTGAAACACATACAACACAGCTAGCATGCTGGCGAGGTTCTTCCACCTGCCCCAGAACACACAAGAGGGGCTTTACTCTTAGCGTGTCGGACTGGGGAGACATATGGAGAAGTGGTGGAAGTTTGACAGTCACCCCCCCCCACAACCATGACTCCTACTCATTTTTCTTTCCCTGTGCTGGTATGTATGGATGTGTTCAATCAGAAGCCATTCCCACCGAAACATGCTCTTACACAGCGAGTGAGTAAACCTTTATGTAACCACCAGTTGAGTGGGGAGTTCATTTGATGGAGAGCCCTGCTTGATTTGTTTGTGGCTCCAAAGAGGCTTATGACACGCAAGCTGCCCCTGTTGCTGTGCTGATAAATGGTTTTTGAGAGAGGAAGGAGAAAAAAGTGTGTCAAACGACGCCAAAGCCTTTGGGGTTTTTCGCAGCTTAACTATATTAAGGAACCCCCCCCCCCCCGCCGCCGCCCCTACATTTCCCAAAAGTAGACTCATACAAATGCAACTATGAACACACGCACACACAAACATTCTGTCGTGTCAGTCATTGAGCGGTGCCTATGAACAATCACACATATATAGACACATGTTTCACACACTGGGTGGCATCCACTGAAATAAAGCAGCGCAGTGACGGGAGGATGAGGTTTTATGTTGAGATTGTTAAAGGAAGGGTGGAACCCTGTCTCTCCATGGTCTCCATTCTCCGGCGGTGTGTGCCGTGTGTTTTTTTAGTAAAAGGAAACTGTCTGTTTTCCCCAGACTGACCTAAATGGGCTTTAATTGAATGGTACCTGTCCCGGGCAGCCAGGACCTAGCAATATGCTGCCACAGCCAATTAGCTCACACTGCGCTATGCTATGCTAATGGTCTGTGAACACACACACGCGGCCATATGGAAATGTGTGTATAGGTGTGCGTGTTTCAGTGTGAGGGTGTGTATGAGTGTGTAGCTGGATTCTGTGTGAGCGCGGCGTGCGAGTCATTTGCGTGTGCGTGCCCGTGTGTGTGCACGTGCATGCCTGTGTGTGTGTGTGTGTGTGTGTGTGTAACCGAGCAGAATTCGCTGCATGTGCACGCCAGTGTGTGCGTCGGTGTCTTTGTCTCTTTGATTATTATGTGTAATGAGCAGCCATTACTATAGCGACCGGCTGCTGACAGGCCACACAGAACGGAATACAGCAGTCATACAGTTGCCCTACCAACTCCCCCACTTTATCCACAACACAGGCACACACACACACGCCCTTGCGTGCACACACACACACACACACACAGTCTGCTCTCATGTCAAGACTGGGCAAAGACAGTGCCACTGGAACACACAGATTTGCTCCGGCTGATGGCAAACCACAGCAGTGGAGCCTGTGGCGGTCTGCATTTCCTTTAATATCCTGGCTAATGTACAGAGAGAAGCCAGGGCCAGGCCCCAGAAACCCACTGGATCCCAGCCAGACACCCAAACCCACCGCACCACCACACTAATCTTATGTAATGTTTTGATCAGTACGGTAGGCACTGTGTGGTGTGGGAGATGTTAATGTGACTTATAGTTGGACATGGCAGTGTTTCAGCTCATGTAAAAAAAAAATGCACCCCCTCCTCTTTCCCTCTTTTACTAATAGATTTTACTCTGTATTTTGGCATTCAGTGTTTCGTCTCATTCTTGAAGTTTGACATCCTTGCTTCTTTTAACCGTCCAAGGATCTGGAAAGAGAGATGGAAACTGAATTAAAGGTCCCATGAAATTAAAAAATCTATTTTCATTGTTTTTCCCTATTTTATCTGCACTTAATTTACATCTATTTAACATGTTCCAGACTTTCACAAAAAAAAAATCATTCTATTTCTGTGGTTATGAGAAGGATGGTTTTCTCCTCCTGACAAATACATTAATTTTTTTTTTTTTTAGTAACGTCATGCCGCACTTAAAAAAAAAACAAGTAAAAACATCATGCGTACACTAACAAAAATGCCCGATGAACTGCGAGCGAGATTGGGAGAAGATGAGTGATCGTCTACCACCAAATTGAAACTGGCCAATAGCATATCAGCGTCCACATTCTTCTAAAAAAGCTCAGCTATTATTGGTTGTCAGTCAAATCAGACTCCCTCCCTCCACCAAATCCCACCCAGCCTTTCCTCTCTGTGCAGACATCCGTCAAATTGCAGAAGTTTTGTGGGGCCTTTTTAATGTGTTGTGTTGATTAGAATAGCCGAGTAAGACTGATGAACCCCAAAACAACGGTGTGGGAAGGGGCTCACAGAGGTGGAGATAAGGGAGAAGCGTCAAAGAAGGCAAAAAATAAAATTTCGTTAGAGTAGATGGACGTGATAGAGGAAAATAAAACAACAAAGGGGGCGATGTTGGAGGGGAGTGTTGAAGAGGTGGAAGGAGTCGGTGGGGTAGCGTGTTGGGGGCTGGGGGCCTCGTAGCCTCAACCACACAAATTAAGCATGGCTTCATGTGCAGACCTTCATTGCAGGATTCACAGCAGCTGGGGAAACCGCATCTCCTCCCATAGAGTGGAGCCAGGGCCGTGGCCAGACCCGAATAAGCATCATCTTTTTTATGCAACAGGAAAAAAAAAAGAAAGAGAAAGAGATGAAGGGGGAGAGAGGGGGGCGTGGGTTGGAGAAAAGGAAAGAGAAGGAGAGAAAGAATGGTTCAGAAGGCAGCGGTAAAAGGGAGGCTGTCTGCATTGGGGTTTTCGGGGGCCAAGGGGCTGAGGAAGGAAACCACAGTGGGATTACGAGGTAGGAGCTCTGTGTTTCAGTTAAACTCTCTCTCTCTCTCTCTTTCTCTCTCTCTCTCTCTCTCTCTCTCTCTCTCTCTCTCTCTCTCTCTCTCTCTCTCTCTCTCTCCCATCCTCCATTGCTCTCCTCGTCACTTCCCTCTCTCTTTCTCTCTCTCTCTCTCTCTCTCTCTCTCTCTCTCTCTCTCTCTCTCTCTCTCTCTCTCTCTCTCTCTCTCTCTCTCTCTCTCTCTCTCTCTCTCTCAGAAACCATTACATAGACTTACTGACCCTCTCATCCCCATTCAGAGCCTGCTGCCTCTGCCTGCCCATGCAAAACCACCCTGCTACTCCCCAACCCATCAGCCCAATCACCCTGAAGCCAAATCTCACCTCAGTCAGCCAAACTTCAGTAGTTCCAGAATTAGTCCACAGAGAGGTGTCGTTGCCCGGATTCATTCCCGCCTGAGTTCCTCTCACCTTATAACCGGGGGCCACAACGTCTTCTACATCGGCTCAGCTTAAAACTGGCAAGCAGGGCGTCTGTCACCGACTCGCTGAGTAGGCCCACCTGGGGATTGCCTGTCTTAAAACTTAAGCAAACGGGAGGTAGCAGCTGCCTCTGGTGTTTTGATGAATGGCAAATGAAATAAGAGTGGGAATAGGAGAGGGAGGCTCACCCACCGGTGTCTCTAACCAGCTGACTATTCTGTTATTTCTTCCGCGATGGAACTTCCTGTTGACCCTGGTCATGTGACGGCGGTGGTTGCGGGCAATCGTGGATTGGGTGTTCCGGCCTGGTCTGGTCAGGTCTGGTTTCTCTCACATGGGAGGACTAGCGCTTGGCCCTGCCACTCCTGTACATGACTCTCCAAAGGTTGGAATTAACAATGGATAAATGTTACGGCGGGTGTCAATGTGATATAATTGCATCCTCTCCGATGGTCGTTGTTGGACTGTTGCTATGCAGTATGTACGAATATTGGGTTTTTTGGGGGGGGGGTTTTGGGCACAGAGCCATGGAGTTCAGGTGCTATACTTTTCTTTTCTGATATTTGCCATGGCTGAAATATCAAACTTTTTTTGCTTTGGTCTGGCGAGATGGAAGTGTTGTTGAGCAGCTGCATCATAAGCGCACCCATAAACACACACACACACACACACACACACACATGCGCAAATGCACACAAACTCATTGTGTTTGTCGAGTACAGCAAGGTCCTGACCATCAACAGTGTTTTGCAGAAGCTCCAGCAGCTACCCAACTGCTGTACAGTTGTTGAAGCCTTTTGGACTACAGCAGTTGTCATAGGAAATGAAGTAAATCAACAATAATCTGAATTTGCTGTCCCAACCTCTTGCCTTATGCATACTCTGTGTAAGTATGTGTGTGTGGTAGTGGTGGCGGTGATAACGGCATTACCGTTACCATTTATCATGAATGTTTTCTACATACTATATTCATATCAGCATCTATTTAACTCAAATGTGGCTTATCAATGGGTTTCATTTTGTTTTTTTCAAAATCAAACGGATGTATTCCAGCTCCATTGGTGCTAGCTCGCATTTCTTTCATATCTCTTTGCGGATGGGTATAGAAAAGGAGAAGAAGGAGAAAGAGGAAGAACATCTGCAAAGAGCCTCCATAATTATATCTGAAGATGTGGAGGGAGGGAGGGTGAAGCGTGTGTGCGTGTGTGTGTGTGTGTGTTTGCGTGTTTATGTGTGTGTGTTGGGGGGGGCATAGAATGGAGGGGGGGGGACAAAAATAAGTTTCTGACTGTGAAATGACTGCCAGATTTCTATTTGTGCGTCTTGAAAGGCCTGTGTCTCTCCCACTGCATATGGGATGTGGGATGAGAGCTCTGGCAAATCAAAGGCGTGCTGGATAAAGATCTCTGGAAGCCCCTGCTAGTAAACAGGCCCATAAAAGCGGCTTGCGGGGTGGAGCGTCAAACAAAAACTTGAACGTCTGCCCACCTCCAATGAAGCCAGGGCTTCTGCAGGCGTCGCTTCCAGCACTGCGCATGGCTGCCTTCTCCCACCCGGGGCCGCAGGGCTGGCGGTCGGGAGCCATGCTGTGTGTCATATCCACTGTCTCAGTTATCCAAGCTACTGCTATCTCCTCTGACCATTTTCTCCCCTTATCATCTTCTCTTTTCTGTCCAATGTTTCTGCCCTCACAATTTTATTCATAAATCATTATGCACGATCTTTCCCCCCCTTTTTTCTCCTCCCCTAAATGTCTTTTCCCCTCCATATGTTGCTGCTTATTTCAGATATTTTTTTTTTACAGTTGTTACAATTTTTCCCTTACAGTGCTTTAATTTGTTTGAATAATTACGCCATGGTAGTGGGGTGTGGTTTAGCCTCGGCCGCAGGCGGGAAGAGAGGGGGGGCGCGGGAGAGTCAGCCTCAGGTGTGTTGTTCTAACAACCTGTGCTTTAGGTGCTGCGGCAAAGCTGGGTCCAGGAAGGACACTGACAGTCACGGCAAGGGACACATGGAGAAACGTAGAGGGAGCCAGGCAACAGAGGCTGCAGCACTGCTGAGCACCGGCCCGTGCAGCGTGCAGACGGAAGGGCCGTGTTACACCAACCTGTATCCGTCCTCCGTCTCAGAAGCCTCCCGTGGCATGAGACGTGCCACATACCCATTCATTCTAGCCTGCTCTATTCTGCTGGAGGCCTACCTGCAGTAACAGCAGTAGTTGCAGCTATGGCAACATCCGTATTATTAGCAGCTGTTAGCAAGGCCTCATCATCTCCTACACCTTTTCAAGCCACTTGCCCACCCCGGCCCAAACCCCCTTAGTCAGCATGTCCTCTGTGGCCCTGCAGCTGCCACATTTTGAACTTTATCACTGCCAACCATCATTGCACACTGTTTTTTTTCTCTGTCAGGGATGTAAGTGTTTGTGACATTGTGGCCAGAGGGGGCGGAGGTGTTGAGGCCAAACTATTTCATTTGAAGCAGCTCAAACCCAGTAGCATTCCAATACAGGCTACCCTCCTGCCGCGTGCCTGAGAAGGGAAAAAAGGGAGGGAAAAAAAAACAGAAAAACATGGCTGCGTGCTTTGCGGTGGAAAAGGCTTCATGCTGTGTGGCATTTATGTGTTGTTGTTTTCCACTTTGGTGAGTAAAGTACCTTGCCACAGAAACACCCTTCACCTTTAGCATGGGTTATGTTAAACACTCCCGCTCAGTGATGTGGACGGTAAATATGGTCACCCTCTGCAGCAGCACATAGTCGGTCCAGATATCAGCTGACCCGGTGTTGCTGAACGAAGACAAGAAGGAAAAGCCGTTCAGGAGACGTTGTCGCTGTCTGCAATGTGGCAGGAAATGGTTGTCAAAAAGCAGTTAATTAATACTCTCCCTCAAGGTTTACACACTGATCACTATCCTTGGGGTGGCTGTACAAAAACAACGAGCGCCGCTAAGATATCCAGCGTGCATTTCGAACGATTTCACAGAGTGAAACTCGCGGCATTAATAGTCGTCCCTGTCATCATCATCATCATCATCATTGTCTGCGTGAGGATAAATCATCGACATATCACCACTTCAGCCTTGTCGGGCTCCCTGATAGTCTCTGTCTGGTGTCTCACAAAGAGCGAGCCCATCTCCTAACAATGAGCCCTCTGTCTGAACGCAGACAGTGCAGTGCCCTCCAGTGGTGCTGCAGCAAACAGGAGTCCTGTGTTTATTCAAAGCTACAAAGCTAAACTACATGCTTTCCTCCCGAGTCGTAGTCAAGGGCTCCTGGCTGACAAAGGCACACACAGCAGCTTTTCTGAAAAAAAGAAAAAAGAAAAAAAAAGAAAGAAAGAAAAGGGGGGGAAAAATGTTTCCACCACAGTCTGTGGAATGTTTATCAGCGGTAAGCATGCTGCCCTGGAAGCATATGGTGTGGTTTCACTGCTTTGGGTGCATGAGAGGTGAACCTAAGGAACAGTTGTATGATAGTAGAAGGCCTGATGAAGGGATGTTAACATGAACGTTTCTCGTGGCAGAGTATTCGTCAACTTCCATCGCGCGTCCTTTCTGGTTGTCAGTCCATCCGTTGAGTGAAGGCAGTCAAAAACTGTATTTCTGCATGTAAAAGAAAAAAAAATCATTTTTAGGTAGCTTTTTTGCACAAATGTGTCATGGAGAGTTTTTCTGTAACCCTACCCATTCATACACACACACACACATAGAAAGAAACACACACACATAGCCCGCCTGTCTCCATTGCCCTTGTTAATAGTTTAACGACCCCCCTCACCGGTAGGCTTCGTTAACTTCTCCTCGGGACAAATTAGGAGGTGTTACGCAGGTCAAAGGTCAAATTGCTGTATGCCGCTCCGCCTAATGCGCAACATATGCTCCCATAATCGGTAACCAAAAAACGTGTTACCCAGAAGTTCATTACTAATCTAGGTTCAGTCACCGCATCAGCCGGGTAGAGCTGAGTCAGTCCTGACGGGAACACTGGCTGGAGGTCAGCCGGCCATGGGATTCTGCACCGTGTGCTGAAGGTGAGGCTGACCCAAACGTGCTGCTTCAAGACAGATACAGACGTCTCGTTTTTTTTGGTCCGCAAAAATATGCCATCAGTGAAAAAGGTTCCTGCTGAATACTGCAGCTTGACGGAAATTTCAAAATGATGACTCGGCAGCTTGACTCCTTTGAAGAGAGAGACACTGAAAGGCTATGTGCAAAGGGAAAGACAGAATGGAGGGTTAGGAGGGGAGAAGAGAGGAGGGAAGGTTTTGGAGCAGCAGAGTATAGATGACAGTGAGAGACAAAAAAAGTAGAGAGGGAAGAGAAAACCCTGGTCCAGTACCACAGGCTCCTGATTTACAGCTGAATATTTTTTACCTCACATGTAATTTATGTAACAGAAGTCATACTATGAGTTAAGCCAAGCAATAAAGTCAAGAATTAAAAATAATCGGACTTATCCACCGGATCAATGCAGCCCTCAAAAAGCATTTTCCAAGTAAAATAGTAATACTGTTCATTTCAAAGTAGAGCTCACCAAGTGTGCCTCTGGTGGAAAGTGGAAATTACCCTTTAATTTTTTAAGATCCTTTTATTGATTAGGTTTACGCTGATGAATAGGGCATTAAAATCTGCCGGTTTGTAAGATTTCCAATATGAATCAAAAGTACAGTTGCTGCCTTATATTGCAGAATATTAGTGAAATCGGACCCCGCCGGATGGGTTTCACATAACGCCCCTACACTCTGTGGCACATACACTTGTTTATTTTGGTCTGGACCCCGTGATTTCTTGAGTGTAAGTGTAAATTACATGTCGCCACCATTAAATATTAAACCCAATGGAGGATTAATAATTGATGACATCACCTCTTATGCAACGGTGGCCGCAGTGCTGGCCCGGACAGCCACCCCCCTTCCCCGCATTAGACTCTGCTTGAGGTTAAGGATTCAAGCCACCATTCCCACCCATTTCTTTTTAGTGGGCTGATGGATGATCGCAGGAAGTTCGTAAAAGAGGATCTCCCCCACCAGAATGGTATGGTCTTGGGCATGCAATGGTAGGCTGCTGAGTGGATCTAAGTGCTTCTTCAACCACAACTAAGTATGTTGTACGGACTTGAGGACACTCAAGCTGTGGGCAGGATGGGTATAATGATTGGTTTGGTGGGGAGAAAGAAAGGAGAATGAGAGCGAGAGAGAGAGCGAGAGTGTGTGTGTGTGGGTGGGTGGGTGGGTGGGTGTGGGTGTACTGAGTACGGTGTAGGTTACCCACATGACTCCCTCAGCCTGCATACTGCTCCCTCTGACCCCAAAAGTGGTGTGTTTGGGGTGGCTCTGGCATCTGAAAGAGCCACCGCTTCAAAAGTTTATTCAGTAAATAGACAGGCGTAATTATTGCAATGATAAAAGCTCAAAACCACTGATGGAATTCAGTGACTAATACGGCTTCCTCAACATCGGGCTCCAGTAAACAACATGGTCAATCAAAATATAATACAGCCTTGTACAAAAAAACAAAATGACAGACTATTTGTTATATCAAAACATGTAAAATTCACCGATATAGGCGATATAGAGTGGTTTTGAGTTTATGCTAGGATTGTTTATGTCTCTTTAGACTCTCCCACAAACTTTAATGATCAAGTCCAGCCACCTAACCTGAAACTACCTGGTGGTGAGTTGAGTAAGTGAGCTACCAATCCAAGCCATCGTCCCACAGCAGGGGGCCGTAAAAATTTCTCCCCATACAATTCAATGGCCTCTCTAGCACTCTTGGCAGTAAGCAGTGCATTTTAATAACCAATAATCTGGTCTCATTGCGTCGGAGTGATGGTGACTGATAGGCCTTCGGCTGTCCGACTGGCGCTGCTACTGACGCTAATGCTCTGGCTGTCTATGAACGACTGTTTATTACTCAATAAGGGCACTTGGAATAAGCCTGATCAATAATGAATGGTGCTCTCTTAAATGCGCCTGCCAGGGAGACACGGATAAATGACATTTAAACAACAAAGAGCCTTGTCTCCAATGCTCCAAATACAGATGGACAGAGAGACTTGGAGTAAACTTGTGTCCTTCACACAGAAATGTTTTCTACAACTCTTCCTACCAAGATGGGTCCTCGCAAAGAAAACGTCAATGAAAATGACACTCATAAAATGAAACGTGCTGCAAACCAGTTGGTTAAAACCACATAGGTGAGATGAAAAGATGTCAGATTTAATACCAAGTGTTGGAGCATGTTCTAGCAGTTATGTGTATTAGCTCTAATGGGGCTGTGTTTTGCTCTTTGGATTGAGGTGGCCTTGCCTCTCGATAGAGGGCCATTTCACTTGGCCAAAACACTTTGATTCTGGCCAGTGAATGGTCCTTTTCAGTAGACACTCACTTTCAAACGGCAAGGAAGACAGATATATAAAAGCAGTTCTTCAGGCCTCAGAAAATATTTTGGGAAACCGAAATAGCCTGGCACTTATGAGAGAGAGAGAGAGAGAGAGAGAGAGAGAGAGAGAGAGAGAGAGAGAGAGAGAGAGCGAGGGAGCGAGAGAGAGAGAGATGACACGTTTTTTCAATATAACTGGAAGGGCGACAGGCAGTATATCTGCCTGTTGAAATCTCATTGGATGGAGAAAATGTTTATTTTTTTTCTTCTTGGCCACAACTTAGAAACCCAAAGAATCTGCTGTCCTCCACACTCTGCTGTCAGATGGTTCACTGTTAGCGCTCGCCACCAGAGTCGTAGGGCGAGGGTTGGGGGTCGGTGGGGTGAGGACTTGACTAAACGCGGGTGAGGTTTTCTCATGTCCTGTTTAGACACACCAAGTCCATCCTGTACTGGACCTGGTCTGCCACCAGGAGTCTGAAGACAGAGGATGAGAGAGAGACAGAGAAAGAGAGAGAGAGAAAGAGAGAGAGAGAGAGCGAGACGCCCCATCGTCTTCCCATCTCTGTCAAAATATTTGTTCCGCAGGGATTGGGAGGCTGGGGTGTCTATGTGTGCTTGTGTTTTTGTGTGTATGTTTACGACCATGGTCCGCAGGGCTTGTGGCACTCCATGTGTGGGCATTGGCCAAGCTGTCCTGCCACCCTCAGCCACCATACACACACATGCATACACACACTCACTCTCACTCTCTCTCTCTCTCTCTCTCTCTCTCTCTCTCTCTCTCTCTCTCTCTCTCTCTCTCTCTCTCTCTCTCTCTCTCTCTCTCTCTCTCTCTCTCTCATCTCGCCTTTTCAGGGCTAATTTCTGTCCATGCCCTGTCCACACACACACACGCACACAAGAGTTGGACCACCCAGGCACATGGGGAATCGTGAGAAGGACACTTTATGCTCCCAGACAGCCCAGTCCAACCACAGTGGCGCCCCTCTAACACCCATGCAGCCACTATTACCCACAGGCCCTGTGTGTCTATGTGTGTGTCTGTTTGTGTCTCTGTGTCCACGTACACGTGCATCTAGTTCTCTTTGCGTTGACGTGTGTGTGGACGAAGTAATGACTCTTCTCTTTATGTCCTAAACCAAAAAAATATCGAGGTGGTTGCGTTGGTTGAATTTTGCTAAACGATCACATAATCGGTCTTCATTGTTAGCCGTGTTAGCATGGGTCCATTGCTTTTGCATGCACAGTCATTAGCCCAGTGAGCATTTGTTGTGCTAGTGTGTGCTAATGAAAGTAGAATGGAATGCTGACTTGGTCAAAGTGGTGACATTTATCCTGTGTGTTCGTGGCTGGGCTGGTTAGGGGTGGACTTGTTGTGTGACCGCTCCAGCTTTGTTCTATCTCTCACTAGATCATCACCCGACCATGAGGAAAATTGGCAGGCAAAAATTAGCCACATATGTCAAGTAATGGTTACAACATCTGATTGGGCACAGCTTGCCCTGCTGTGCTTTGTGTGTCTGTGGCCCTGTTTACACCTGGCACTAACATGCGTCTTGGGTGATCCGATCACAAGTGGACAGCTCCAAGGACGTCACTTCACACCTGGCACTAGAATGCGCCTCCATGTGCGTCTCGGGTGACTGCTTGTGATCAGATCTCACTTCCCCGCTCTATATGCAAATAAACATGTACATCATTTCCGTTTGCAAAGACCAAATGCATTGTTGTTTTTAACCGACGGGGGGGGCAGAAATGCAGCGGGCAGGTAGGGAGGCGCAGGCAATCTGTCATGCGGAGCGACAAGCAGGGGCAATCCCGTGAAACTGTCGTGGTTGTGCTCGTCTCACGCACACGCCTGCCCGCTGCCAGAGTTGAATTGCCTTGAACTTTTTTTTCACGTGATTCGCAGTGTCACCCAGCAAAATGGATGAGAGACTGATTCCTCAACTCAGCTCACAGGTAAACTAACTGAACTCATTTCAAAGTTAGTAGTTATTTTATGTAGTTATAGACTCTTTCCTTCAATATTTATAGAAGATATATTTAATTATGTTGCTATAGTCCATTAAGAAAATACAGTTGCACTGGTGTGGATGCAGTAGTGCACCGAAGCTGTTTCCATGGTTACCAAGCATAGAGTATCTGGCGTTTACTCGCGGACCACTTGTCTGCCTGTCTATTCACATGAGGACTGCATTGAGAACCCGTGGAGCCAAGCGGGTATACAGGCACAGTGTTGCTTATCATCTGAAAAGGCCGTAATATGACGTTGTTGGCGCTTATGCAGAGGACATCGCTTGAGTCCTTATAGATGCTGGCAGCCTTTCTGGGGCATCGTGAGCTGTAGATGCCCTCCGTGGCTGGGAGCTGTATCCCAATAATCTTCTGTGCGCCGGAGACGACCCACTGAAGAGCTTTGCTATCAGCTGCTGTGCAGCTGAGATACCACACAGAGATAAGGTATGTTAGAATGCTCTCTTTGGTGCAGCAGTAGAAAGTCACCAGCAACTGTTGGGGCAGACAAGCTTTCTTCCGTGCCCTCAGAAAAAAACAATCGTTGCGGATGCTGAAGAAAGCTGGTTTGCCCCAATAGCTGCCAGCATCTGTAAGGACCCACACACCCATGTCATTGTCTGTTTGAACTCCTTCCATCTGGCAGATGTTAAAGGGCCATCTACAACCGCACCTCCAGACTAAGAAAGCAGCTTTTTGCCCAGAGCCACAACTGCTCTGAATCAGTTCAACAGGTATTCCCCATAAACTGTCTGACTGCACTTTTCAGGGCTTAATACATTCACCCACATTATGCTAGACTCTGTAATCTACATTCTCCTGGCTTTGTTGCTGTTTTGCACATCTGAACTGTAGCACCCATTTACTACTGCCAGACACTGTTTGTACTGTTTTTAGTTTATTGCTACTTTGCAGCTATTTTAGCTTATTTATCTTTTATTTTTTTACCTTTATTGTTTTATAGCATCCAGCATGGAAGCTACAAACCTAATCTCATTGTACTTGTACAATGACAATAATGATATTCTATTCTATTCTATTCTGAGTAGGCGGTCCTTCGATGGGGCCCAGGACACCTTCGTGTACACACTGCTAAAAGAATGTGGTCATATGTGGCCCAGACCACCTCCTAATGTTATCTGAGCAATCGGGTCTCAGTACGTCCTCAGTGGATCTTGGGGGCATTCACATTTGTACTTAATCCTGTCCACTTGTGATTGGATTGCCCAAGACGCATGTTAATGCCGGGTGTAAACAGGGCCTCTGTGTGTGTGTGTGTGTGTGTGTGTGTGTGTGTGTGTGTGTGTGTGTGTGCGTGCGTGCGTGAGTGCGCGTGCGTGCGTGCGTGCGTGCGTGCGTGTGTGCGTGCTATTGTCATATGATCGCGTGCCCATACTAAGCTTGCATGCATGCAGCCTGGTGTGTCTGTCAATGCCTGTTAGAGCAAGCTGCTTGCGTGTTTACTCCTTGTGCATTTGCTTTAGTTATTGATTCTCAGCGATTGTGGAATGATCACAGGACTCTCCACCACTCGGCCCCTTTCTGTCCAAATGCTGTGACATTCCTGAAAAGGGAGGGGAACATGTTAAGTTATTGGACCAACAGTTCTAGAGAAGCCAGATTCATTTTCTGTGATGATATTCCAACTGAGCCTCCCACCACGTCGTACATGTCATGGCAGTGATTCCCCCTTTGATTAATGACCGCTCCTATTGTCGGCTCTCACGCCTGTGATCTTTTAATAAAGTTTGTTTTGATGCGAGAGAGACAGAGAGAGCGAGAGAGCGAGAGAGAGAAAGAGAGAGAGACTGTATTGGACTCACACCAGTGAGTCACTGATTGTATTGCTCTCACAAACAATGCAGATTAGAAACAGTTGGCTTCTGGGTGTGTTTGGCTCAGAAAGTTGATATGTTCTTTTGTGACACACATACAGTAACGAAACTCGTCTTGATACGGATTTTGAGAAAAGAAGATGTGAAAGCACTGGAAGCGACGGCTCCCTCCAAGACAGAAACGGTGCTGACGCTGGGGCGGCCGATACTCCAGGAACGTGGCGAAACCACCAGCGTGAACTGTCCATTCAGAGAAAAAGGTTTCTATTTGTTTTTTTATCCCGCCATCTGATTGGCCAGCAGAGGTGTGTGGCCGGCGAGCTGCGCGCTTCCCCTTCGGGGTCCGATGACAGATCTAAAGGATAGTTCCCTATCCCCCTTGTTACAAATAACTTCCTCTGACATGTTTGGGCACGCTGACAATGTTTTGAGTGAAAACAGCTTTCAGGTCTGGCCGGGATACAAGCTTTCAACCCCTAGGGTGGGCTACTTCTTCAATTGCTGTTTTATCCCTCTGATGAGAGGGAGCGAGGGAGAGAGAGGGCCCGAGCCGGGCTGGGATTAAGGACTTCTCAAGACAGTGAAGAGCCATGAATAAAAGCAGTCTGGACTGTAAGCATTTTGGCTTTGCATCGTGACATAGGCCTCTCTCTCTCTCTCTCTCTCTCTCTCTCTCTCTCTCTCTCTCTCTCTCTCTCTCTCTCTCTCTCTCGACATAGGCCTCTCTCTCCTCTCTCTCTCTCTCTCTCTCTCTCTCTCTCTCTCTCTCCTCTCTCTCTCTCTCTCTCTCTCTCTCTCTCTCTCTCTCTCTCTCTCAAAGCACTTTAAAGACAGAAGAGGGAGACAGCCAGCGAGCATGGAGGTGTGTCATTGTTGACACAGAGAGAGAAAAATGCCTTGACAGCTTTCCTATGTTTCTGCGACTGGATCCACTTCTGTGGTCTGGTGTATGTGTGTGTGTGTGTGTGTGTGTGTGTGTGTGTGTGTGTGTGTGTGTGTTTAGAAGCAGTTCCAGGTTGTTGCATCTGAATTGTGTCGTGGACACAGACAGGCTTTGTGTCTGCTCTCCATCCCCCAGGTTTGAAATCACCGAGCGGGACATCTTTAACTGCTTAGTAAATACCGCAAATCCACTCATTTGAATTAGCGAGAATCAGAAGCATTGGCAGGGATTTTGCTTTTACCCTCCAGATTTTCTTTTTCCAAGGTATCAATCAATCTCTAATTTTGCCCCTGCCTCTTTTTTTGTCTCTTCTTTTCTCTCTATTTTACTTGCCCCTATCGTTGTTTCACCCTCTCTCTCCCTCTCTCTCTCTCTCTCTTCATCGGTTGTCCTTTGGGGCAAGTGTCCATGATCAAGCCCATCAGGTTGCTAGAATGTTCTCAATCACCTAATCGGAGGAGATGGTGAAATCAATGAGCAGGATGGAACCTAACAGGAATCTGAAATAAACACCAGCCCCTAGGATCAATCAGTGTGTGTGTGTGTGTGTGTGTGTGTGTGTGTGTGTGGGTGTGTGTGTGGGACCAATATGAGTTTTTAACCATAAGACAGGACATTTCTGCAAAGTGAGGCCATTTTGGCTGGTCCTCGCTTCTTCAAAGGGCATCTTTAGAGTTAGGACTTGGATTTAGGGTTAAAGTTAGGGTAAGGGTTAAGGTTAGGCTAAGGTTAGGGTGAAGGTTAAGGTAAGGTTAGGGTTCGGGTTAAGGTTAGGGAAGGGTTAAGGTAATGTTAGGGTAAGGGTTAAGGTAAGGTTAGGGTGAGGGTTAAGGTTAGGGTAAGGGTTACGGTAAGGTTAGGGTATGGATTAAGGTTAGGTTTGGGTTCGGGTTAAGGTTAGGTTAGGGTAAGGGTTAAGGTAAGGTTAGGGTGAGGGTAAGGGTTACGGTAAGGATTAAGGTTAGGTTAGGGTGAGGGTTACGGTTAGGTTAAGGTTAGGGTGAAGGTTAAGGTAAGGTTAGGGTGAGGGTTAAGGTTAGGGTAAGGGTTAAGGTAAGGTTAGGGTAAAGGTTAGGGTAAGGTAAGGGTAAGGATTAAGGTTAGGGTGAGGGTTAAGGTTAGGGTAAGGGTTACGGTACGGTTAGGGTAAGGGTTAAGGTAAGGTTAAGGTTAGGGTAAGGATCAAGGTTAGGTGAGGGTTAAGGTTAGGGTAAGGGTTACGGTACGGTTAGGGTAAGGGTTAAGGTTAGGGTAAGGTTAGGGTAAGGGTTAGGGTAAGGATTAAGGTTAGGTTAGGGTAAGGGTTACGGTACGGTTAGGGTAAGGGTTAAGGTTAGGGTAAGGGTTAGGGCAGGGGTTCCCAATAGGCGGCCCGCGGGCCATGTCCGGCCCGTGACGGGTTGATTTATGGTCCGCGAGAATTTTTGGAGAAATGCCAGAAGGAATAATTTTTTTTATTTCCCTACCAAAAAAAAAATGTAATTAATTTCTTAGTAAAAGTAAGACTAGTAATATATCGAAAAATAGATGAAAAATCTCTGTTTAAATTATAATACCTGCAACGTATCGACACCAAAACAAACTAACAAACAACATGCTGCTGGAGGTTGAGTGGCCCGTGGTTTTAAAAGTGGCCCGCCATGAAAAGTAATTGGGGACCCCTGGGTTAGGGTAAGGATTAAGGTTAGGTTAGGGTGAGGGTTAGGTTAGGGTAAGGTTAGGGTGAGGGTAAGGGTTACGGTTAGGGTAAGGGTTGGGTTAGGGTTAAGGTTAGGTTAGGGTGAGGGTTAAGGTTAGGGTAAGGGTTACGGTAAGGTTAGGGTAAGGGTTAAGGTAAGGTTAGGGTGAGGGTTAAGGTTAGGCTAAGGTTAGGGTAAGGGTTAAGGTAAGGTTAGGGTAAGGATTAAGATTAGGTACATAGTTCTAATGGTTGAGGTTAGGGTTAAGGGCCTTAGGGAGTGAATGTAGTCAATGACAGTTTTCAAAAGTGTAGAAAAACAAGTGTGTGTGTGTGTGTGTGTGTGTGTGTGTGTGTGTGTGTGTGTGTGTGTGTGTGTGTGTGTGTGTGTGTGTGCAGAAGCAGCTGAACAGGTTTTTGTCCCTTTGAAGCATAGCAAAATTTTCTGATCGAACTGCATTGGATCGTATCTGAGAAATGATGTGGGGGGGGGCAGAAGGGTGTTAATTAGAAGTAGAAGGTCTAGAGAAAGAGTCAGCCACCACAAGCCACTTCACTGAAACCGGAACACAATCTGCGCCATACAAAGTCAATCTATTGTCTATGAGGGATAACTGATCCTACACGATCAATCACAGGCATTGAGAAAGATGGGTGAGGTGTAGAGAAGTGAATGTGAAATTGATTAGGACTGAAGCAATTGCGCTGGAGATAAACAGTGATAAAAGATTTTCCGATGGCAACGGCAGAGAGGGATGACCCCCCCGACAGCCAGACAAACAAGATAACGGGAGGACAGCAAAAGAAGAAGGAAAAAAAAGGCAGATGGATGAAAGGTGAAGAGATGACACACTCCGGGCTGGCTTGTCATAGCTTCTCCCCCATCTGGTCCCCATCACCTCTCCCATGAGTCCAGTGATGTCACCCCGAGAGGAGATGGTACCAATTAGAGGCCATATTGAAGACATCTCCTGTACAGGGCTGTATGGGCTTTGTCCCAGGTTACTGTTCTGATACTCTGCTGCATGGGACAAGGGTGAAACTCCTACTCAATGGACCAGAACGGAGGAACCGGATTAGGCCGACTGGATGATGTCCATCACACAAACCTACAGGGAAGACAGAGGTGGAACTTCTGCAAAGGCCTCCAGCTTTGCCACTGGAAGGTGATGCTTGTGTAGATTTTGGCTCAAATGAAAATGATTAGTTATTTACAACCTCTATTATTTTCACAGTTTTTGCTGTCGTGCATGTCGGTTATGATATTATTTCTACTCACCAGCTTAATTTTGGATATTTTGGAGATACGGGACCACCACTGGATTCAACTTTACAACGGCGTTCCACAGGGCAACTGAACGCAAACGTCAGACTTGTTTCAAACAAACCCAAACCCAATTATCTCAACCATGTATTTGGAAGCGAAGATTAAAACACGAGTTAAACTTTATTTCAAGAAATGTCAAATATTATCCACGGTCGATCACATTGCTGAGCTACTTCCTGGTTCGGCTTGGAGGAATAACCTGCTATAGTTACCGTAGACAGTGGCAACTGTCGAATAACCACCTGGCCAGCACCACTGAGAAGTTGTAGATAATGGGAAATCGTGTATACAGTCTAAATGAAGCACTAGGCCGTTATATTGTTATTGAAATGACAAGTTCAAGGCTTGTGTTCATTCACCCCATACGACGTAATCGTACAGCTCTGTTTAGAAGAGCTGCCGTGTCCAAAATCTCCAAAATGAAGTCGGTGAGTAAAATAATACAATAAGACCGAGGTTATACAAAAGAAAAGGAATTTCCCTATACGAGTCATGGTTGACTTTTTGGGTAATTTATCTGGAAGGATCTTTGCAAACAGTTATGAATTGATCCTATGATGGAAAAAAAATAGAAACTGTTTGAAGATGATGGTTACAGATCATGGTTGCACTGTGAGGTAAATAATGACAAAAATACATCACATTATAAAGTTCTTCTGTCACCTCAGAGGCGAGACGAGCAGAGCCGGTTTCACTGGCGCTCCTCTTATTTCTTTATCAGGACCGGAGACGGACCGGAGCGCTTTCCCAGAATCTGTCAGGGCCCGGCGAGCGAAACGCTTCATCCATCACAGGAGCCTGCTGCACGGGCTTTTTCATTAGACTCGGGAGGCCCACTTCAGAGGCCAGGCCCATTAAGTTTTCACATTCGTGTCCCAACGCCTGTCACTTGGCGCACAACAAGTGAAACACACACTCTCTCTCTCCCCTCTCTCTCTTTCTCTCTCTCTCTCTCGCTCGCTCGCTCTCTCCCCTCGTCTGTATTCCTGTTGCACCATTTATCTTTATTTCTCCGTTTCTCCCTCCTTGTCCCTGTCTCTCTATCACGTTTCTCCCTTTAATGAGGAGCGAGCTGCTCCTCAAAATTATGACGTGATCCTGAGGTCAGAGCTGCAAATGAAACACACGTTTCGGAGCTCACCCAAGACAAAGGAAGAAAGGATGTGCGGCACTTCCAAAATAAAGCCGCCGTAATTTGTGTGTGCGTTCGCGTGTTTGTGTGCACTTCTAGCCCCGCACAGCGCGACTACTAGTTCAAGTTACGCCACATAAACATACAGAACATCACTCCGTAATTGACGGTTTAAGAAAACAATCTCTCTTAATCTCACACACCAAACAAAAAGAGGCAAAATAGCACTCGCCGCTTCGACACAGTTAGGAGGAAAATATCTGGCTGAATGGCTGAGTTGGCGAGCCAAATGCTTATCAGATTCCTACTATCATTTTACAGTACGACCCACCCAAAAGAAGAAAAAGGAGAAAAAAGAAGGCAGCATCTGTCACTCTGGAGGGCCTGATCAGAAGCTAACATTGTTTACAGTCGGATTTGGTTTTGGCACAAAGTGAATGCCTCACTCCGTTTTTCCACCTTCATCTACTCCAGTATTTCTGAAGTGGTTTTGGCGTCGCCGCCAATCTTTCCACAAACAGTTTCCCCGGTGGGAGTGCAGTGACTCATTCTGGTGTTGCCTTAAATTGCCACGAGGCCACGGCTTTACCATGATAATGCTCAGCCTCGGTGAATTGTCGCTGGCCTCTCTGAGCCGCCTCTTGTTGTGCATGATTACCTACTATTATGCGATGATGCACTCCAGACATATGGCACGCAGATATGCATTTTATTTTTATTTTATTTTTTCAGTTACCGTATCTCGGATTGTCTTCTAATTATTTTCTGTTGGAGTCAGCAGACAAAAAGGGAGCTTGCAGTGGGATCCGTGTTGGACGTTTATGTTTCACATCAGTTGAAAAGCGGTGTGTTGATGAGGTCTTTAAGGGAAACCATGATGACTTTGAAGGGGGTTTTCACCACTCTGTTTAACTTTAACAAAAATAAAGTCTATATTTATACATGTGAGACATCATTCGACACTACCAACTGAGGTTTGAGTGTATTGAAACGATCCCCCGTAATTGCAAATCGGCACATAGTGACGTGACCTATTCTGCTCATTAAACGTATAGTACTTGATTTACATATAATCAGGAATCAGGAACACTTTGTCATTTCATTTCATGTACTTGTGTACATGAAATGAAACGAAATATCGTTTCCCCCCGCCCAGAGCAGTGCAGCACAAAGACAAAAACACATAGCTATCCAAAAACTACAAGAACCACAAGAACACATATATCCAAACACACATATATCCAAACTAATCAAAAAAATCACTGTCCAAGAGAACCAGCAAGGATGACTGTGGGAGCTGCTGGTCTGCATGGGCTAGCAGTTAGCTTAGCCTGCCCCGCTTCCGCGTCCTGTCAGACCGCCCTTGGTGTTTCCTCTTCGGGCACAGCTGCGGGCAGAGGCCGTGGTCCTCAGGCCCACAGGACGCAGCAGACCAAGCTCTCCCAGCCGACCCAATGCCAGCTCTCCCACCCAGACACCTTCAACACACCTCCCCACACTCCACACGACGACACTAAAAACATATTCAGCGCTAGGCGAGGCCGCTGCCAGACCGCCCTCGGTGTTATCGGAACTGCCGGTCTGCATGGGCTAGCAGTTAGCTTAGCCTGCCCCGCTTCTGCGTCCTGTCAGACCACCCTCTGTGTTTCCTCTTCAGGTGCAACTCCAGGCAGGGGCCGTGGTCCTCGGGCCCACAGGACGCAGCAGCAGACCAAGCACTCGCAGCTGGTCCAACGCCAGCTCTCCCAGCAAGACACCTTTGACTCACTTCCCCACACGCCACACAACGACACTAAAAACACATTCAATGCTAGGCGAGGCCACCGCCAGACTGCCCTCGGTGCTATCAGAACTGCCGGTCTGCTTAGCCTGCCCCGCTTCCATTTCCTGTCAGACCGCTCTCAGTATTACCTCTTTGGGTGCAGCTCCGGGCAGGGGCCGTGGTCCCTGGGCCCACAGGATGCAGCATAACAGGCTCCCCCAGCCAATCCAGTACCAGCTCTCCCAGCCATCAAACGAAGACACAAACTTACACACAGACACTGCATGGATGGTACTGGGTGAGGCCGCCACGAACGTGAATTCGTGCTGCCATCTTCCCACACTGGTACTGGGTGAGGCCGCTGCAAACATGAATTTGCACCACATTCTTCCCACACCAGAAGTGGAAAAAAAATCTAAGCTTTCTTTATAGTGCTGCTGTCCAAAACATTGGCAAACCAAAAAAAAAAAAAAAAAAAGCTCTTATACATATGAAACAAAACCACTTTGGCTCCTACAACCAGTCAGGAATTATTTTTGAAAATCCTCCATAGGTCCTCTTTGGATGTCATGGTAAACAGAATAGAGAAAGACTAAAAAAACAAAAACAAAAAAAAACACTTTAAAGTGAAAAATAAGAGGCAGCATGTGACAAAATGTGATTTACAACCCGTTCACAGCACTGTCAGCAGTATCCTCTCATGCACAAACACAGATAGTTTTCGCACACCACCACAATGACAGTTCCTGCTCTCGTGCCCTTTGTTGGAAAGTCTGCCATACAGTTGGTTAGAGTTATCAAATCCCAAGTAGTGTTGCTATTATGCCTGTTGTAATTGTAACCACAGACTCCCAACTCATTAGACAAGCGCAAACATGGCCAGAGTTAGATTTCACTATTGTTTTTGCCTGACAGCTGTCTGTGGCAGTCTGTATCACGCTGGCGGTGAAACAGTGAGTGAAGGTAAACAGCATTCCTCTGTCATGACTGTGGTACCTTTACATTTGTTAGAAGGCCTTGGTCCGCTGAGGGCTTCGCCCTCGTCACATGAACGGGAGGGTAGAGAGATTAGAGGTTGTCACTTATTCTGCAAATTTGCAAATTTTCCGAACAGCCCCTTTGTCGATTTTTACCACTCTCCTGCCCATACCACCATCCGGGATGGAAGATGTTGTATCGGGACACACTGACGGCATCGTCTGAACCTAATCTGTCAGACGCCCACCTCGGAAAAACAAGGAATACGGGAGCATCCGGGTAGCATAGCGGTCTAGTCCGTTGCCTACCAACACAGGGATCGCCGGTTTGAATCCCCGTGTTACCTCCAGCTTGGTCGGGTGTCCCTACAGACACAACTGGCCGTGTCTGCTGGTGGGAAGCTGCATGTGGGTATGTGTCCTGGTCGCTGCACTAGCGCCTCCTCTGGCCGGTCGGGACGCCTGTTCGGGTTGGAGATGAAACTGGGGGGAATAGCGTGATCCTCCCACGCGCTACGCCCCCCTGGCGAAACTCCTCACTGTCAGGCGAAAAGAAGCAGCTGGCGACCACATCTATCTGAGGAGGCATGTGGTAGTCTGCAGCCTTCCCCGGATTGGCAGACGGGGTGGAGCAGCGACTGGGATGGCTCGAAAGAGTGGGGTAATCGGCCGGATACAACTGGGGGGGAAAATGGAGAAAAAATCAAAAAAGAAAAAGAAGGAATACAAC
>NC_079226.1:17239173-17321556 GCF_029633865.1 Lampris incognitus
CGGCCACCCCCTCTCTGCCGATCCGGGGAGCGCCCCGACCGACCAGAGGAGGCGCTAGTGCAGCGACGTGGATAAATACCCACATCCGACTTCCCACCCGCGCGGGATTACGTCAGGGCGTCAGCTGGAGGCAAAACGAAGCCGGAAGCGGTAACGTTAAATGCGAATCACGTCCTCTGGCAAGCGTACGTCAACTAGCTAACGTTAGCGAACATGTCTTCATGCGGTGTTTTTGGGCGCCAGAATCGAAGAAGTAATAAACTAAACTTGAAGTTTTATCGCACACCAGCTGCCGTGCCCAGTCAAAAAGATCGGAGACAGCTGTGGTTAAACGCGATAAGACGAAAGGACTGGACTGAGGAGGTCGCCAAAAACGATCGTGTTTGTAGCGCACACTTCGCATCAGGTAAGTAAGGTAACGTTAAACTATACTTTTGTCTGTTGTAGGTATGGATATTTGCCTCCAGCTAAGCTCCGCCCACAAAAACCGTCACTATGTTTACTAACAGAAAAGGGGTCTATAAATGTTGCTTCGTAAAAGGTTGAAAGTGGTGACCTCCCCACCAGGTCAGGAAACAAAAGGCAGGGAAGGGAGTGTCTGGAGGTGGGGAGCGTGACGGCCAGTACAGGAAGAGCCGGTGGTCCGTGCATCCAGTCCAATGAAATGACTTTTAAATTAACGCAGTTGAGTTTGGCAATCGCACTCGCAAACATTTATGCAAATTTGGCTCAAAGTCAAAATTTTGAAAAATGTTCCGATCTGATAAGCCTTAACATGCAGTGCACACACGCCCCCACACCAAAATGATGCATGCTTAAACATTGGAACGTGGGGGCGTCCGGGTGGTGTGGCGGTCTATTCCGTTGCCTACCGACACGGAGATCTGCAGTTCGAATCCCCCGTATTACCTATGGCGTGGCTGGGCATCCCTACAGACACAATTGGCTGTGTCTGGGTGTGGGTATTTGTCCTGGTCTCTGCACTAGCGCCCCCTCTGGTCGGTTGGGGCGCCTTTTCGTGATGGGGGAACTGGGGGTAATAGCGTGATCCTCCCACGTGCTGCGCCCCCCTGGTGAAACTCCCCACTGTCAGGTGAAAAGAAGCGGATGGCGACTCCACATGTATCGGAGGAGGCATGTGGTGGTCTGCAGCCCTCCTCAGATCGGCAGAGGGGATGGAGCAGAGATCAGGACGGCTCGGAAGAGTGGGGTAATTGACCAATACAATTGGGGTGAAAAAGTGTGTGGTGGGGGGGATCCAAAAATAAAATAAAATTGTAAGGTGTCTTTCTTTCTTTTTGGCCTGGGATGAAATAACAACCACCAAAATGAAAATGAGTGAATTTTACAGAGCAAAGAAAGAGACGGAAACCGACTCGGACTTGAAACATGGCTTCACTATAAACTCTGTTGACTCTGCGAGTCGTCTGAAAGGACCCCGAATTCAATTGTGACAATGGCATAAATCTAGTGTCATTCTGGCACTCACTCATTCTTCTCAGTGACAGTCTCCAGTATTACCGGTGGACTGAGAGCGATGCAGGCTGAGTAGGAAGGGAAGGTACAGCAGGGACAGACCTAATTCTTTACAAAGCCTCGTGTAACAAATGCCCTGCTGTCTCTTCCCAGCTCTCTGACAAACCCCTTTGTCTCTATGCAGTGTCCTGATGCCCAGAACTTCTCTTCACTTGTCCTTTATTCTGTCTTTGTCTCTCTGCCTCTGTGCTCTGCTGGGGGACTAAGGGACGGTGGGCGGTGACCACGGGCCTTTAAATAGCCTCCTGACACAGGAGCCGGCGCTAGTGAAACACCAGACAGATGTCTTCATAAACTCTCTGTCTACTACTCTCACCACGGGCCGCCACACCGTGAGAGATGAGGGTGACTTTGAGCCATGTCGTATGTCCCTGGTGTGTGTGTGTGTGTGTGTGTGTGTGTGTGTGTGTGTGTGTGTGTGTGTGTGTCTGTCTTTGTTAGCACGGTGATCAGAATGACAGCTTGTTGTCTGGCCCCATGCTGAGTGGTGTCATTGGTGACAGCTCCCTAATATCTCCTGTCATTGCAGAACTTATTTTGTGTGTGTGTGTGTGTGTGTGTGTGTGTGTGTGTGTGTGTGTGTGTGTGTGTGTGTGTGTGTGTGTGTGTGTGTGTGTGTGTGTGTGTGTGTGTGTTTGGGTATGTAAAAGTGTGCATGAGCACGTGCATACTTTCGTTTAGGTGTCACGCTTCATGTTCCACGTAAGCATAATTTTTAATTAGGGTTACGGGCTGCAAGAATCAGGAGTAATGATTTAGTTCGCACTGTGTAATGAAATGTGTGTGCGTGTATTTGTTTGCGTGCACTCCTGCTCATGTGTACTTTGGGGGGGGGGCCACAGCTGCTGCCTTAACAACCAAAAGCTCTGGCCTCAGGAGGTTGAAAGATTACCTAATAATCTATTCATTAGTGCCCCCGCGGCATGTGCATGCCCATGTGTGTGTGTCTGTGCAAGTGTAGAAGAGGAGGCCATGTTGCACAATCATCCCATAGAGGAGCATTTAAAATTCACACGAACAAAAACATACTCGGCCCTTCCAGTTACCCTCGGTGAGTACAGTCCCATCATTATTTAAGGACGCTCTCTATGTCTCTATGTTTCCGTCTCTTGTTCTCCTTCTTCTTGCACATTGATGCGTAGTCTAGATGATGGCGAGCATCTGCCCTCTTATCCCAGAGAGACTGGATCACTGCTTCCTCTCCTCCTTCGGACCGAGCGCAATCATTCTCTCTTGACCCCTCCTGTCTGTCGATTCTCCTCCGTCTGGATCTCATTTCGTTTTGTTATCGCTCAGCACATTTTCAGAGACAGTTTGCAATTTTTCCCTCCTTTCTTATTGCTGTTAATGATGCGAAGGCAAACTTGTAGTTGGCAGGTTTGGAGAAGAGTGGGCTATAAGGGATGAAATTATAATGAAAAGTTGATGGGTTCAATTAACAATGGTAGTACATGTATTTTGAAAATAACTCGAACTTGATGTAAGCTCTTGAGAATTTAAAAAATGCCAGCATTAGGATGCTACCAAAGGTCATTAATTTGCAAAAAAATAGAAAAAGGGGTTGATATAGTGAGATATGTAAATGATGGGGCGGCACGGTGGCGCAGTGGTTAGCGCGGTCGCCTCACAGCAAGAAGGTCCTGGGTTCGAGCCCCGGGGTAGGCCAACCTTGGGGGTCATCCCAGGTCTTCCTCTGTGTGGAGTTTGTATGTTCTCCCCGTGTCTCCATGGGTTTCCTCCGGGTGCTCCGGTTTCCTCCCACAGTCCAAAGACATGTAGGTCAGGTGAATCGGCCTTACTAAATTGTCCCTAGGTATGAATGTGTGTGTGTGTGTGTGTGTGTGTGTGTGGGCCCTGTAATTGCCTGGCGGCCTGTCCAGGGTGACTCCCCGCCTGCTGCCCAATGACTGCTGGGATAGGCTCCAGCATCCCCACGACCCTGAGAGCAGGATTAACAGTTTGGATAATGGATGGATGGATGTAAACGATGCTCTTTTAAAATTATATTTTCTAGCTAGCTGGATATCAACGAGTGAACCACCTCATTTTAGCTCTGTAATACTCAGGGCTACATTTCTCAGAGTCGTCGGGCCCTTGGGCCAGTACAGATCCTAGGGATTTTAATGAGAAGGCCACGGACTTGTGAACTAGCATAAGAGTTGACCATTATCTTGCATAATAAGGAGCCACTATGTGGTGATCAAGAAGTGAACAGTGGTCCGATGGTTTTTCTTAGCTCCTATCCCCCCCCCCCCCCGAGTTTTCTTATGAAGCTCTTCGCAGCCAGTAATCCATGTTCAGCAAGTGAGGCCACTTCAGCTCATGTTACCGATAAATTAAGCAGAGTCACTTTGTATGCAAGTGGTAATAACGAGCAGGCGGGGCTGAAAATCAAAGCGGTCATATAATATTCTTCCTCTGAACTGTTTTTGCATGCAGTCGTGTGTAGTTTTTGTGCACATGTATTCCAACACAAACTAGCGGCTCTCTGTTTTGTGTGTGTTTACGCAGAGGGCGTTAAGAATGAAAGGGCACTTTGGTAGGGAAATGAAATTAAAGTTGGTGCGGCCGCCATCACTGCGAGCTAGCATGAGGCCGCGGAGGAGAAAGTGGCTATAAATTCGCACGTGTTCATTAACACTGCCCTGTCTGGTGCTAAAGCTACCGATGGTGCCGGGGGAATTACGGCGCCGCTTGTTTCGTTTTTTTTCTAGCACGTTATTGAGCCGTTGAGCTCTCTGAAGTGCTGTGCTGCTTTGCTCTTGGGTTTACCTCCCCGCGCCATTACATACAGTTGGCGGGCACATTTGCTCCCCTCATTCCTAATTAATGTGCCATGATAGAGCCATCAGGATTTTGTGCTGATCCGCAGTTTGCCCCCCCCCCCCCCCCGCATGTGAGGAAGGAGACCTTGGCACGTGTTCTTGCCCTTGTGGATGCAAACTCCCAATACCTACACATGCTTTTATACACATGTGGGCGCGCATGTGCAGTTACACACACACACACACACACACACACACACACACACACGGGCACACACACGGGCACACACAGCAGTTCCAGGGGGCAAGAGTGAAGTTTCCTGAGAGAAATTCGATGAGGGGAGTTAATGTGATTATTTGATGCTCACAGCAACCTTTGAATAATTAACACCAGCCGGTATGTGTATATATGTAAGAGTCATTCTGTGTTACGGAATCATTCTTAACGGCCTATTTACTGCCTGCTCACCAGGTTTATGAGACAGGCGGTAAATATTTGAGAGACCCCATTTTATACCTTCTGTTTACTCTGCCATCGCTCTCTCCCTTTCATGCTCTCTTCTCATATGTTTGACAAAGGTGCCTTTATCCCACGTATCTACTATCACTACTACTACTGCTACTGCTACTGTTGGCTGCTCTCATTAGGGGGCGCCACAGCGATCATCCGTTTCCATCTCTTCCTGTCCTCTGCATCCTTCCTCTGTCATGCCAGCCCCCTGCACGTCCTCCCTCACCACATCCATAAACCTTCTCTTTGGCCTTCCTCTTCTCCTCTTCCCTGACAGCTCCATATTCAGCATCCTTCTCCCAGTATTCCCAGCATCTCTCCTCCACACATGTCCAAACCATCTCAATCTCGCCTCTCTCGATCCGTCTCCAAACCTTTATCCCATGTATAAGTATCCTTTTTCACTCTTCTGCCATTTGTATTCAGCAGCCACTAAAGCCTTTATACACACCTCCACTACTTACTGGCCAGCGGAAATCTGCCTTATGCTTTTCTCTTCTTTTCTTTCTTTTTTTCTAAGCTTGTTTTCAACATCTTACGTTAAGAGGCATGTGGCTTTAATGCTCCTTCTGTCTCTCTTGCTTCATCTCTGTCTCTCTGACTCTGTATATCTATGTGCTGCTACTATGCAAAGGCCTTTTTTGGCTGCTCCTCCATAGCCTGGTGTGCAGGGCCCACTCCCTGTTTCTAACACCCGCTCCATGTGTGTTCCACCTCACCCAGTGAGAGAGAAGGAAGGTCTACAAGGAAGAGGTCTTGGGTAACTTCTCGACAGTGCTGAATGGGCAATAAGCTTCATGCTATCGGCTGGCTAAGCAGATATGCCGCCCGTGGACCAGCTCTGCACTGAGTAGCTGTGAGCCCATTAAGGACTAGTGTGGAGGACGGTTGCCCTTCCCTCTTTTAGATTGCAATTTAAGATTTAGACCGCAACCTTGGAGGGGTTCCACTTCTCCATCTTTTTACGGACATTAAGGGCCCCCAGTTTGGGAGAGCCTGCATGTGTGCATATATGTGCATGCAGACGGTGTGTGTGTCTGTGTGCGTTTCTGGGGCGTACATATAGAGTTGTCCATATGCTATGGTCCATTCTCTCTTTGTAAACAGTAGCTCGCCACCAGCCAGAATCATCAAATAAACACACCTAAGGGTCATTTCCTCCCTTTGTAGAGAAATAAGTTATTTACTCTTAGGAAATGAATTTTTCAACCCCGCTGGCCAAGGGGACTAGAAAAGCGTGGAGGTGCAAAATAGCATCTCTCTCTCTCCTCCATCTCTCTCTGCCTCTCCTTTATGCCAAACACGCACACACCACGCACACACGCACACTCTTCTCTAATTAAATGTCAAAAGGCAGGGTATGAAAATCAATGCAGTGTTGTATAGACTTATGATGTTGGCTAGCTAACACAAAAAAGGAGAACGAGTGCCGAGAGGCTGATTATTTGACAAGCCCGTTGTTAATGAAATCTCACCCAAATCACCCCCTCTTTGGCTGGGGAGCAGCACTGTTATTCGTGGAAGGGGATAGATAATGTAAAGGAGCTTAGAGTTTGATACAGGGTTATGAATGTGATATTGCTGCCTGATAGTACACCAATTTAAATTCCCGTAGTTCACTTCACGCTAAGCTTTTTTTCTGTTGTTCTCTCTTCCGCTCCTCTTTTAGTTCTCTCCTGTCTCTCACTCCTTCTCCATGTCCATCTCTGTGGACTCTGCTGAGGACATGGACGAAGCTGGTTAAGTAAAGCATCACTTCCTGGGTGGACAGCTGTGCAAAAGAGACAGGCGGCGGGGGAGAGGATTTCATCTCTGTGATTCTCTTGTACTCCCTTTGTTTCTTTCTCGCTTTCGTTTCACGTCCCTTTCTCTCCCTGGGTCTCTCTTCCTCTCGTTATAGACTCTATAGTTCGATCTCTGGTGCCCTTTTACTCTGTTTCCGTTTCCCCTCCTCTGACCCCCCCCACCCCCCCATGCTCTTTGCCCTCTCTCCTTCTCACATACACACACACACACACACACACTCTCTCTCTCTGTGTCTCTTTGTCTCTCTCTCTGGTTAGCCAGGAGACGGCACCGTGGTGGAAGGGGGTGTAGTAGTGCCTTGTGACTGACCGACCCCTGGGGCTGGGGTTCGACGCCAGCAGCTGCAGGCCTGCAGCTTTCAGCACAGAGTATGGCGAGGAGGTGTACTGACATACACAGACAGACAGGCACAATCACAGTTATCGCATACACACATACATGTGCTTCCACTTCTTTTCCTCTTTGGTAATCTCCATCTTCTTACAGAGACGAGACAACACACACACACGCACACACACACACTTAAAGACGTAATGATGATGGATGTGGGAAATGAAATGTGTGAAAAATTAGGGATTATAAAGGGAAGTGAATTAAAGCAATAGAGACCAAAAAGAAAGTGTGTCTGAGGGGTTTGGAGACGCGGGAATGGTAGAGCTACAGGTAAACTCAGAGAGGCCCACCTGTGTGTGTGTCTGTGTCCCCTGCTGCCGCCTGCTCTAGTGTAATAGAAACCATCTGGGCTGCTCCCCTCAGGACTTTACTGCCCAGTGACAAATAAAAACACAATTTTTTTGCTTGGCTGGGCTGCTGAGGGGAACTGGAGAAAGAGGAGAAACTGAGAACCTGTTGAAAGACCAGTTACGAGCACACAGACAGATAAGACAGACAGACAGACACACACACACACACACAAGTACAAACACAAAGAAGATCCCGATGCAATCTAAGCCGTCAAGCACATTTTCATGCGTTCCATTTATTCCAAATGGCAGCTTATACACCCCCTCCCCGAATAAGAGCTTAAGCCCCCCACCAGGCCATACACATCTAAATCAATGCGACAGACTCCAGACTGCGTCAGAAAAGTGCCATTGCCACATCAGCATGTTAAGGGTTAAGGTTATGTCGCCCCCTGTTGGTGTTGCATGCTCCTGAAGGCACATTCACTGTGTAGCGTCTTTTTGCATTTTCATATGGGCGGAGATATTGACTAGGCATTAATCACAATGGTTACGCCCAAGCTCCTAGCTTTAAGCGTATTTGCTCTCACTGTCAACCAGGGCTGGCACTTTATCCAAAAATCAAGCTAGAGAATGAAATTTGAAATGACACGCAAATCGTTTCAATGAATTCGATTTCGCGCCCCCGCCATTCATAATACATGCAGTATCATAATACATGCAGTATCATAATACATGCAGTACCATAATGCAGTCTGGTCTTTATGCGCGGTTCCAACAGGTAAAAACAAAAACAAAAAAACAACTACATAGAACTGTGTAAAAAAACAAAACAAGTACAATCAGATTAAAAATGATTAAAATAAATGCCTCATTGTACCAGAGGCAATGCGACACAGCAGTGCAACCGTGTGGGTTTGTTGTTGTTGTTTACATTATACTTTTTGACATTATACTGTCGTCTGAATGAATGACGACAACATCAAAGGTAAAATGGAGGACACTAGCGACAACGTAACATCAGTAGCTTAGTTTACTGATAGGTTAAAAAAAGTTTACTGATAGATCAATAGGGCACGCAGTAGGTCAAGCTTATGGTGAAATGTTCACCATAATTTTTCACCAGGCAAACTACTTCAAACAGTTTTGAATTCGAACAGGTTATTGTAGTTCGAATATTAAAAAATTTTCCCGCTACGTTCGGAGGAGTGTTAGAATTTTGGGCAAAAAAATTACAGCCCTTTTGTCAACTACAAGGCCGACTGTCTTCATCTCTGCCAGAAAGAGAGTGTGAATGAGGCTTCTTGGAAATAAAAGGGTGACGCGATACCAAAGGAAAGCGCAACAGCAGAAGCAGAAGGGTAAAAAAGAAGAAGAAGAAGCAGAAGGGTATTTATAGCAAGACTCAGTAGAGGCACTGCTAGATGGTAGACTATGAATTACATTTTTGGAAAGGTTTTGATTCAACCCTGTTCATTTCAACCAATTTACTATGGGGCAATTAATGCACAAAAGTTAATTGTTATATCTGCTGTCTGTAATTTGGGGATGATTTCTTTTGACCCTATAATTTCTCTTTTGGTGGCCGAATAACCAGAATTGTACGTGTTTTCTTCAGCTGAGGAACATCGCTTAAATTAGGTCCTTCATAACGTCTACAGACCTCGAAAAGCTCATCCATGTATTTATTTCTTCATGTTTAGATTACCGTAACTCACTATACTCAAGGCTGAGCCAGAAAGCCGCTTCCTGCCGCCGGCTGGTACAAAACGCTGCCAGACTTTTAACTAGGAGACGAGGCCATATTACACCCATCCTTGCCTGTCTTCACTGGTTGCCTGTAGTATTTAGAGTTGATTTTGAAGATTTTACCTAATAAATTTTAAAGCTTTACAAGGCCGCGCTCCGAGTTACACTGCAGACCTGTTAGTCCCCTGTGGGCCTGAGATCCTTGGCTACCTGAATCATCATCTGAATTACAGCATATTTGCATTCAGCGGAAGTGTTTTAAAACATTAAAATGACTTCTCACACCCGGCCGATCCCCCCTATTCAATCATCTCCTATCGCGTAAAACACTCTGCAGTATCAAGACCAGCACATCTTGCTTCCACAATAGCACTTACCCTGCAGCAATCTGCATCCTAAATGCTTCACTCATTGCGCAAGTGTAGTCTCCTTAAACACATGCACTTCTGGTTGTCACTCTAAGGGCATGGGCCACATGGCTGCATTAACTGAATTATGTTTCTGTGCACACTCATTGTATGTAGTATTGCTGAATTCCACATTAACTGCAGAGCTAATATGGCAATGAATTATTGAATCTTGAATCGTGCTCCTAACACACGCCTTATCACCAGCGGTGTCCGGGCCCCTCGGCTGTGGGACTTCCTGCCTGTGAATCTCAGATGAGGAAATTCATTGACTTCTATTAAGTCTCTTATAAAAACTCTCTTTTACGTAAAAGCTTTTGCCTAGTGGTTTTATTTTATGTTATATATTTTTTTTGCATTTGCTTCTGTTAACAAATTGCTCCCTTCCCTTTCGCTCATATTCTATGGCGTTATTTTTTAGTGCTTTGTATTTTATTCTCTTACAATGTCCTTTGCATGTCCTCTTTAACCCTGTTTTATTCTGTTCTGTGAAGCACTTTGTACCCTGTTTTGAAAAAGCGCCACACAAATAAAGTTCGGCACTATTATAAAAGGGCAAATTACACGTTTAGTCTTTTCGTCTGGGCTGGTTTGTGTACAGACAGACAGGCTGGAGAAGGGCAGGATCTTCTCCAGCTCTTCACCCAACAGCTTCGATTCTTAATGTTCCAAAAATACACCGACTCTGTTAAGTAAGTCCAGCTGGAAAGACTTCATCCCTGTTTTGTAGGGCTCAGGCTCAGCGACTAGAGATGCATGCAGCTTGCATACACACACACACACACACCATGCCACCCTATACTTGTGGGGACCCCTCATTGACTACATTCATTCCTAACCCTTACCCCTAACCTTAACCATCATAACTACATGCCTAACCTTAATCCTTACCCCAACCTTAACCTAATCCTACTTCTAACCTTATCCCTAAACCCAAGTCCTAACCCTAAACTAGACCCTTTTCCTCACAGGGACCCATAAAATGTCTCCACAAGGTAGGTGGTTTCGGGTTTTTCTATCCTTATGGGTAGGATAGAAAAACCTGGTACACACACACACACACACACACACACACACACACACACACACACACACACACACACACAAGTTTGCACAGCAAATATACACATGACCACAGAAAACAAATATTAATGCACTACAACACACAAAAAGACTCATTATGGAGCCGGAGCTGGTGTTTTCTCTTGTTTGTTTTTGTGTGTGTGTGTAATGACAAAGACCCCCCTCATTAACTTTGCTTTGTTTCATTAAAAGGTGGTCACAGAGCTCCTATGGGGGTGAATATGTTACTTCTGCAGCTTAAAACCTTATTTTACCGTAGCAGTTACTTTCCAGTTTTATTGTTATTGCCCTCTTGTAATAACACAGTAGACGCTGCATTACCAGAATCCAAATTGTACTAATTGAAGGCACACAATCTAAAAACGATTCAGAAGAATACGTCTGATAAACAATTTGTTAAACAAATCTGTGATGAGCAGCAGGCAAGGGATGAAACAATGAGCCATTAGTACGTCAGCGTGTCAGTAGATTGTATAATGTCTTTTTGAACTCGTAGCTCGACTGTGTATGCATGGATGCTTACAGGCATACAAACACAGGAAAGGTGCATACATGCAAAAACATAGGCATGTGCACACATACACACATACGCACGCACGCACGCACGCACACACCCACACGCACGCACGATCTCTTCTTCCCTATCAATAATCCCTTCAGGGGAGACAGTGCTGATGACGCTGCTGATCTCAAGGCTGGTCTAGATCACCAGTAGGCCTGGGGTCAAATCAGGAGACCAAGACTACATTCAGACACCGACAACCATGCGTCACAAAATACTCGCTTGTTCCGATAGCCCCCCGATGCACGTTGTCGCACGTGCACGCGTTGAAGCCGGTGATAGCGGCGTTTGCGTCCCGGGGTCGAGCCTGCTACATGAATACGAGCTGTCCACGTTGACGTGTAACGCTTAGACGCAGTTGATCAGACAGAGGGCTTTGTATGCACATGGTGAGGAGCGCACTGGAGGATTTTCTCGGGGAGAAGGGAAAATTTGGTAAGCGCATCACCCCCCCGGCTTCTTCCGCATATCTACAACTGTAAAAGGCGATGATTTCCTGACGGGAGGAAACATCACAGATATAAGCCAATTTCTGGCGCGATAGCGGCTCAGTGTGAGAGAGGAGATGACGGGTGGTTTTTAAAATCTTGGCTTCCGAAGCTGAGGCCTATAACTCCTTGGTATTGGCAGTAGATGGCTTGGCATTTGACACGTAATATACTGAAGTCACCGATAATTTGTGGCCGGATTAGGAAGTTGCCAGATTTTCTTTTCTTTTTCTTTTTTTTGGAATTTCCCCCGTTTTCTCCCTAATTGTATCCGCCCAATTACCCCCCCCCTTCTGAGCCGTCCCGGTTGCTGTTCCCCCCCTTCTGCCGCTCTGGGGAGGGCTTCAGACTACCACATGCATCCTCCGATACATGTGGAATCGCCATCTGCTTCTTTTCACCTGACAGTGAGGAGTTTCGCCAGGGGGACGTAGCGCGTGGGAGGATCACGCTGTTCCCCCCCAGTCCCCCCCACCCGAACAAGTGCCTCGACCAACCAACCAGAGGAGGCGGTAGTGCAGCGACCAGGGCATCGCCGTGTATAGAGAGAGAGTCTGGCCAACCGGCTACACGGGCGCCACATTGCTTACCAACCTCATGCATGCTGTTCAAAATCGCACCCACTTCATGATCTCTCAAGCTGCACTTTCAAAGAAATGAGGGAAAACAGAGATGTGGTGCCGGGTGACGGTCTCAGGCAAGGTGGGCGTGGCTATGGTGCGGTAGGCATGACAATCGCAGTGGCGGGCATGATGGAAAGGATGCGTCAAGCGGGGACATTTCGAGCATTGTGAGTGAAGTTGAAGTCAGCGTGAGTGAACTGGACGGTACTGGTTAAACCTATAACATGCGCGGATCCAGGGGGCCCCACCCGGGCTGTGAATCTTTTCCCCCAAATGACATAACAATGGAGAACGCATTGGCCTAGAGGCTTCTGATTGGTTCTGACCAGGATGCAGGTTGGTATACGTCATCAGCAGGAGAGCAACAGGGCAATACCCCAGCAAACATGCCTCTTTGGGGCCCATGTGGGACCACTGCGGGCAGGAACAGAGGGCTCACTGTGGGCAGCCCACTGTGGGCCCCGTTACCGGCATGAAATGCGGGGCACATGTGGGCTGCCCAGACTAATCAGAGTGGGCCCTCAGTGGGACCCATTGTGGGCCCGCAGCATGCCCATAGTATGCCCACACTTTGGGCTGGGAGCAGTGGTCCTACACGGGCCCGTAGTGCCCCATGTGTACCTGGTATGCTAGTGACATTTATTGACAGCCAGCTCAAACAAAAAAATGAAGAAAATATAAATTATACGAAGAAAGAATTTATTGAAAATTGGAAACAATTGGAATTGAAAAACAAAACTATATACCAAATTAAATGCTTTTATAAAACAGAACAACAAACATAGAACCCCATTTGAACACCATAAGAACATTAAATCTAAAAAAAACCCCAAACATTAAATGTATTTATTTTTTGCTCCTTCTGCTCCTTCCTCCGTCTCTATCCCTGGCATTTCTGAGCCACATTTTGATGGCAGCTTCCACCTCGGATGCTGTGACCCGGCTGCTTTTTGTCACACATCCATAGACCTCACTATGTACAGGTTTCACTGGAACTAATATGTACAGATGGATTATGGATGGATTAACAGATGTTCATTGCTGTGAGTATCACAAATGAAATTCCATTCACCTGTTGGGGTAGAGGCAAATCTCGAACCAGAGATATCTCGAAACCTGGGCAAGTAAAGCCAAAATTATCTGTATGTTGTGGGAGTGCAGTAATGAGGAGACGGAGAGATCGAGTCGAGTCAATTCCGTTTACTCCCAAATCCAACCCAAATCCAACTTCTTGGAGTATTTAAAGTAATGAGGATTGGCACCACCTCGTGACCAAGCCCAAACTGAACCAGGGCTATAGGCTATATTTACTTGTGTACTGCTAGAGTGATGGAGTGTGTCAAGTTTATTACTGCACACATGCACAACATGTCAGATGTATTGCAGACTATATGAGACTACAATAAGTTGCTGTGTGTGTATGTTCACTAAATCTCTGATGGTTCAAAATTATTAAAATTGTAAAGTTATGAGTAATAGTTACTTTGTAATTAAGTTGGTTAAAAAATAGCATGAGCTGCTCTATGGGAAAATTTAAGGGACAAAAAATTAACAAAAAAACTAGTGTTCTTTCTCTTAACTATATTATGAAACAGCTGCGACAAACCAGAAAGTTGAGACGGTACTTGTCTTGTTGGATGGGCAGTTTTAGTTAAGTATAGGATGGACCAGTTATACCTTGGACAACTTGTTTACAGTTTACTGTCATTTTTGCAGAGGTCTGACTATATGCAGCATTGGGCATGGGCGGTAAATAAAAAGTTTGAGTACCGCTTACCCTAAAGCAGTTGTTGTAATCTTAAAACATTTTAACTGTACTGGGGGTTGACCTCAAAGGTCAAAACTGCTGTGGGCCCCGCATGGGCTGACCCACAGGGGGCCCATGTGGGCTTACTGTGGGCAAGACCACAGTGGGTTGCCCACAGAAAGCCCTCATGGGGTCCTCAAAGGGCAAAACTGCTGTGGGCCCCGCATGGGCTGACCCACAGGGGGCCCATATGGGCTTACTGTGGGCAGGGGCACAGTTGGGCTTGCCCACAATAAGTCCACATAGGGGCCTCAAAGGGCAAAACTACTGTGGGCCCCACATTGTCCAACCACATGGGGCCCATGTGGGATTAGTGCAGGTTTGCCCCTGCCCACATTGCCTCACAGTAAACCCACACGTACTCACAGTGGGCCCACACGGGCATGTTTGCTGGGACGTTACATTCGCCCACATGTATTTGTTTACACTTTGCTTTTGCCCGACTACTGTTGATGCCGTATAGAGATCGATACTCCGAGCGTTTGGGTTTGGGCTTGCTTTCTGGTCTTCCTAAAGTCGTGTACAGTAAAAGGTCTCTAAATTTAAGGCAAAGTTAATGATTTTTGAGATTTCTTATGGGTAGGGCATGAGTTGTCCACAATTAGCAGTTAGCCAGCAGTAAGTGCACATTTGCGTGAATATTAGGTATGATGCACAGATATAGAAGAGGAAGCAATAGGTGTGATGCACAGATATAGAAGAGGAAACAATAGGTGTGATGCACAGATATAGAAGAGGAAACAATAGCTGTGATGCACAGATATAGAAAGTTTGACAGCTGGAGCGTGTTATTTCTAAAAATAAAAGGCGTATTACATTTAATGTTACAAGCTGGCTTCATTGATAATGTGATTGCTGGACTCCTGTCACAAAATGCAAGGTCGTCCAAAACTGCCCAGATTTCCCCTCAAAAATTTATGGCAGGGAGAATTCTGAAAGCCCCCCGTCCCCCCAAACACACACACACAGAGTTTTAGGCCTGTGGCAGAAGCTCTGAAGTAATGTAATATTCCAGCGGTCATAACACAGTCGCAGGCACTGAGCAGGGGCCTCTGCTGCATCCATGTAGATTTCACCCCAAAGAATTTACTCCAGAGACTTTAGTTTTTATCTACTACACTACTGGTGTGGTGGGTAAATTGGTGATCAGTACCAGTATTACATATTTTGAAACGTTCAGTAGGCTACTAGTGAATGATGATGAGCAATAATATCAGGGACACTTGAGGAATATTAGGCCTACCTATTTTGAGGTTTAGCCAGTACAGCGTCAGTTCTGTACAGGGGCTCTTGTCTAGTTTATCTCAACACTATCCACACACTGCCTCGGCTCAAGCTCAGGCCTGTCACTCAATCCATCCCATATGACAATCTGACACTGTTTACATTTGCCTGATTTCTGTCAACGGTTACACATGGCTTGGATGTGCTACACAACTGATTTCCACACATTAGTACCTTACAGACTCTTGGATTGCTCTCGGGAAGTTGGTTTATCGAAAAATCGTAAACACTGAAATGAACTCACCGAGCACAAGTAGGGATAAGCTGAGGGGGACCAGCGCAGCCTGCGAATCTTCCCGGTCCAAACTGCCCTCCTTTGTGCATCCCGTGGAAATCGATGCATCATAAGGCCTTGTCCTGGCCGAACAGAACATCCCCAAGCCGCACAACACACCGTTTCCCCTTCAACTGCTACAAATCGGCGGGAAATGGGCCGAAAACGCAGGAAAAATCATGAAACGTCATGATGACAGAGCCAGACGTTGGTAGGCAACATGGCGCCCGTCAGGCACGTGACAGGCGCTCAGCCAATTACAGCGCGTGTTGCAAAGATCAATGGATGGCCAGACTCTTTCTATACACGGCGTTGGACCAGGACACATAACCCACATCGGGCTTCCCACCCGCAGACACGGCCAATTGTGTCTGTAGGGACGCCTGACCAGAGGTTGCCAGGTTTTCCATGGCTGGTTGGTTCACAGCATTAAAATACTGGGGTCTAGAAGGCAATATAAGATGAGATTAATGTTTTCCTCTTAACTTCTGTATCAACGAGTCTTGCCCTGATCCTGTGTACCAATGGCATCAGTGTTAAATTTATTGACCGATTCAATGATTTTCTCTTTCAAAGGCAGAGCTGTCGGGGATGGAGGACTTGGCAGCGAGAATTTATGACCTCGTTAAGATCAGCGTTTGAGCCTCTGTTTACATTTTAAGTGGAAAACATTACCTGTCCCTTCCCAACGGATGACCACTTACGGTTTATGAGTCACTGCGAACACAGACGCCGTACAAATGTCCCCCGCACTGTGAAGTTTATAGTGCCGCGGTGCAGTCCCACACCCCTCCGTCACTCCACCTCTCCCCCCTCCATCGATGTTGAGGTCTCTAGCTATCGCTTCATCACGATGAATTGTCACACAGCAGAGCGAAAAAGAAACACTATGCATTCCCAAGACAGGCAACACCTGTCCCGCCTGATCTGTGGTTTCATTTCTTCTCTCTTTGATTTGGGACCCCCCCCCCCCAATTCGCTGCTCCACTTCCTCTGCCGATCCGGGGAAGGCCGCAACTACCACATGCCTCCTCCAATAAATGTGGCGTCGCCAGCCGCTTCTTTTCACCTGACAGTGAGGAGTTTCGCCAGGAGGATGTAGCACGTGGGAGGATCGCGCTATTCTTCCCAGTCCCCCCCCCCAGACCCCCGAAAAGGCATCCCGACCGACCAGAGGAGGTGCTAGTGTAGCGACCAGGACACATACCCACATCCGGCTTCCCACCCGCAGACACGGCCAATTGTGTCTGTAGGGACGCCCGACCAATAGACCGCCACGCTCCGTGGTTTCATTTCAATCTGTAAATTTGAATTACCTGATTAAAAAGAAAGAAAAAAAGCAACGCTGGCATGATGTCTGTCACCATCCCACTTCATTGTGCACCAGAAAATGTTTCAGGACGTGATGTCTTTGTTGTTTTTGAAAAGAACCTTTATCTTTGCCATGGCGAATGAGGAACAGTGGGCAATTTCAGCTCTTTTTTTGGAGGGGGGGGGGCTCTGTTCAGTGCGTGACGTTTCCTAAAAGTTGTGTGCTTTATCTACTATATACAGGTGTACTGTGTTGAACCATCTCTCTACTTTCATGTCATGCTGTATCGTTCTGTAAGCATATGGTCTCCTGAAGGGCTTTGGCATGCATGCAGGCTGTATTGACTTGACTGATACAATCAGAATGTAGCTGTGAGACCCAGTTTTCATTATAGGCATGCCATTTTCTGCCCGTCGAGCTGTGCTGTGTTCATATCGAGCGAGGTTCTCCTCATAGGCTTGTGTGTGTGTGTGTTTTCCTGTATGCTTCTGTTTGTGTTGGGGGGGGGGGTGCGTTAGCCGGAGGAGAAAGATGGAAAGAGAGAGTATGTGCATATGTGCGCTCAGCAAATTCTGTGTCATTAAAGTGTAAATGAAATAGTGTACACGTGTGAGTGCTGGAATGTGCACTATGAGGAGAGATGCAAGCTTGGCATGTAAAAGGAGGGCACAGGGGCGCTATAATCCATTACCGGTGGAAAGATTGTGCAACTGGAGGGTGCCGAGCAGGCCAGAAATGCATTCTGATTGCAAGAGTGTGTCAGTGTGATTTGTGGTGCTTGTTCACAGTGAAAGTGGTGAAATTCCCACTGTGTACATGTACATATGTATGTGTGTGTCTGTATGTATGTATGTGTGTGTGTGTGTCTGGGGGGGGGGGTGCAGCTCAAGACTACGTTTTCCCAAACACTTGCAAACCACGCGGGGTATGCATCGCTGGCGTTTCCATGGAACTATCTGACTGGAACACTTTTAAAAATCAATCTTGTAGCTCAAATACCATGCAATGTGCCATTGGCATGGCACAGTCTAATACAGTCTAATACAGTATACAGTATTACACTGTATACTGTATTAGACTGTGCCATGCAATGTGCCATTTGCATGGCACAGTCTAATACAGTCTAATACAGTATACTGTATTACACTGTATACTGTATTAGACTGTGCCATGCCAATGGCACATTGCATGGCACAGTCTAATACAGTATACCGTCAGGAGCAATGACCAAGTGTATGCTAGGAGTAATGAAGTGTACACTACACGTCTTTGTGAAAGATGCAGTTGTACATCCAGTGTTGATCTTATTTGGACATTTTAAGAATAAACTTGCATTTAAAAGTGTGCTCCACATTGCTCTTGAAAAATAGTGCGAAGACCGACAGGTTTCTATTGTGTTCAGTCAGTGGTGGTGCTAAAAAATATTTTTTGGTGGGTGGGTGGGGGGGCGCGCAATGAAGGACAATGTATCTTCTTAATAACTCTGTGACTGTGTGGTCATTAAAGCAGCTGTCAGGTGTGCTGCGCCAAGGTAAATTGCGCCCCCCCCCCAAAAAAAAGAAACGTTAGCACCAACCACCACTGGTTCAGTGGTACGTAGTGCAGCGTGTGGCTGAAATCAAATTCAAAGGTCAGCCTGGCTCTGGTGAAACCTGCACAGGCGACCGTAAACACGCAGACGAGATTTGTACACGCGCACGCGCACGCAGTCGCCCGGGTGCACAGTCAGTCGAGTAGTTTGTGATAGGTCAGCTCATCCTCACTTATCTTCATCGTCGTGTGTGTCTGCGTGTAATCAAACCCCGGGGACAGCCGTTTGAAGCCGCCGTCCTTCTCCGTGGATTCCCGGGTTACGTGCACACGCAGGGAGGCCTCAATCTGATTAAAAACGGATCTAGTTCATTAACCGAGCGATGTCGCGTGACCCTTGATATTCGTCTCGTTAGATGACAACGCGGATGTGTCACCAGTGCGCTACGAACAGTCAGCCACGAAGACAACGGGCTGCGTGGCGTCACGCATGCAGACGACGCACGAATTCAGACCAGTGGCATACATAAAACCCATCCACTTAACCAATTATTATTTTGCATAGGTGCCGATGCAACCCCCCTCCCCACCCCCACCCCCGTTTTGCGCGTTTGAAGGGGGCAGCTGAATCATCTCTTTTCTCTGCAAGGCTCCGACGCATGTTGCTGTGTGGAGAGACACACACGGCAACCTCCTGTAATTGCACATAAACATAAACTTACCCGCTGTGACCCGTGAGACGCCGAGGCAGCTGAGGATGAGCAGCGGTGCGGCGGGAAGGAAAAATCTCTCCATCTTTCCGACACTCGGAGGATGCGCGATCCCATTTACTCTGACCGGGGCTCTTGTTAACCACCCAGGTGTTGCTCGGCATTCGCGTCAGTTCATGCGTATTGTCTCGGCTGAGACAAAAAAAGGCGACAAGCTTAGCAGAGCTGCGGGACTCTCGACCTCAGAGCTGTTGTTGCAGATGTAGCCATCCTAACATCGCGCCAGGCACACCCCCCCACCCCCACCCCCCCACCGGCACCCGGGACAGCGCTTCACAGGCGCCGATCGACGCTCAACAGTGGGTACGTGAGACGAGCGTCGCTTTACACGCGAAGCCCCCCGCGGAGCCGTTTCAGCCGGAATTCAGACGCGCGAGCGTTATAACACACGACGGCTGGTCTCTACGCCGGTCTTGCTGATGATTCGGCCGGTCCGCGGTGGAAAGTCGAGCCGCAGCCACCAACTAGATGCATGCCCATCATCACCCGTGCCACCGTGGGCTATACTACCCGGAGGTGGTGCTCTCCGGCGACTCTCCAAACTGCTGCAGACGCGACGAGACGTGCTCCGGCTTTGTGTACGACCGCCTATTGACTCAAGCTTGAAATAAAAAGAAGAAGAAGAAGAAGAAGAAAAATCCTGCAAAACTGTCCGTTCACACACAGCCTTCGTGGTTCAAAACCCCCTAAATGACCCGCAGAAGAGTACAATTCTTTATAAAATCCGAGGCACGGAAGCGTGAGGGATGCTCATCTCGCCTCCGTACAAGATCGCCAAGAATTTCGTCGTTTCATATGAAACAAAACGCAGGAGGTTTGCTCCCAACAGTTCCACGTAGCCAATTTCGATGCACAAATGCAACTTTTCTACACAGTTTATCTCGAAAAGCCATGAAACGATGGGCAATACTGGTGCTATATATTGACTTGTAGCCTTGGTTGTCCAGACGAGAGGCAGAACGGCGTCGGATGAGCGCAGTGAAGTCAAGTTTTTGCAGGTTGTAGTCCAGGATGACCTAGCCCCTCTTTTGATGAAGTCCCCCAACCACTCTCATCTCTTTGCCTCACTTGGTCAGCCAGCTTTTACAATTATTGCTGCCCACTCGTCGATTAAATATGCATACGGTATAGCCCACGCAAAGAGAGAGAGAGAGAGGAGAGAGAGAAAAAGAAAGTCACCAGAGGAAAGATCCTCCTCATAAATAATGTCAACCTTCCCAGTTTAGAAACTGGGGTCCCCCCCATCCCACCCCATCTAAAAAGCCAACACGTGTCTCTTGACTCCACCACTCAGTTGACCCTACACTTACGACTCACACTGCTTTACAATTCAACAGCCGGTTTTGTGGCCCAGCATTACCAACTGATAGCTAAATAACAAGGTGGGTGGGGAGGGAGGGGGGGCTGGGGGTGAGATAAAGCACTTCTTACCTGCGTTTGGGGTCGTTGCTGCTCTCTGTGTAGATACCTGGTGTTCGCTGCCGCTGGACACTTTGCGGTGGCAGGGAGCGGCGGTCCTTGTTCAGGATGCTAGCGAAGCCCCCTTGTTGCTTCCCCATGAATTGTTTTGTGCACCACCTCTCTGTGCTCCTCACCTCATGGCAGTGCTGCTCTGACGTGCACAGGGACAGAGTGTGTCGGGGGGGGGGGGTTGTAGTTTAACGGTGATGGGGGATTTTGCATGCTGTTAATTCTGCATAATTTTTCAAATTCAGTTTTTATGTTTATGTATTTTATAAACAAATTTTGCCTATTCTGTTTTTGTTTTCCCCTCGTAAAAAACTAGTTAAGGGTGGAGGAAGGGGGTTTGTGCAAGCCAACACAACGTTTGCCCTCCTGTACAGCATGCTCCTCACTCCTTCCTTGAGTGGCAGGGGCTCTGGGATGGTCGGCAACATAACAAAGCCGCTGGAGTCGCAAACCTCATCTTTTGACGCCATCTGTGTCTTAACAACAACAACCGATGCTAAGAGACGTGAACGAGGGAAGACTTGGAGAAGGCCCCTTGCCAGAAATGTCCTCTCGTAGGTCTGATAGAAACTATTGGTCATGTTTATTTCCGTCTCGCCACCTATACAGCTTGCATACCTGCACATTTGCTGCATTTAGTAACTCACAGAAGCAACAATACAGGCAACCCCCCCCCCAAAAAAAACTTGCATAATTTTCTAAATGATAATGATTAAAAGTAAACCTGTGTCATCTGACTCTGCAACAGAGACTGTTGACGCTGTGTTTCCCCTTCATTTTAAGCACAGACAGCACAAAAGGGAACCCAGTTTGTTGACTGTGTCCAAACGGGGGAACTGGAAGAGATCGCTCAGAGTCCTGGGCCAACAGAATATTAATGATCTTAAAATCCGGCACTCAGCAAACACATAAAGGACTCAGCCCAAGCGAGTAATTTGCTTTCAAAAATTGGCCTCACAGATACCTTACAGTCATCCACATTAAATGCAAATCAAGCGGGAAATCGATAATAAATCCGACAGCTTTATGAACATCCTGTTGTATCCATCATCCCGTGAGCTTCGTCCCAGTAACAAAGGAAAGCACATCTAGCCACTCGCCCGTGTGTGTTTGTGCATGTGTGCATACGTGCATGTGTGTGTGTGTGGGGGGGTGCACTTCCTGGATCCGAGAGAGCAAAGGAATCGGTATTGTAAAAAGAGAGAGGTGAGGGGCCGTGAAGTGGAACATTAGCTTAAAGTTATAAAGGTTACGCTATTGCTTATCCAAGCCTTTGAAATTTCACTCCAGTGCCGCAGACCCCAGGCTGTCCCCCCGTCTGTGTGGCTTGCTGCTCCAATGGGCCCTGATTTTCACACACAATGAGTGGCCTATATAGGTCACACATACATGAGATTAACAATGCATTAAGAGAAACCGGAAGCAGGAGCAGAAGCGGCAGATTGACGGACACTGAATCGGTGACTTCGTCCTTCCCCTGTGTCGACAGTGGCTGGTGAGCGTTTGGATCAGGAATCAGGAACACTTTGTCATTTCCCTTCATGCACTTGCGGACATGAAATGAAACGAAATGCCGTTTCCCCAGCCCATAGCAGTACAACACAAAGACGAAATCACACCCAAAAACTACGAGAACACACACATCCAAACTAACACATATATCAAAACTAAAAAAAATAAGAATAAAATCACAGTCCAAGGGAGCAAACGCCAGCCAGGATGAATGTCGGAACTGCCGGTCTGCATGGGCTAGCAGTTAGCTTAGCCCAACCCGCTTCCACATCCTGTGAGACTGCCCTCGGCGTTTCCTCCTCGGGTGCAGCTCCAGGCAGGGGCCGTGGTCCCTGGGCCCACCGGACGAAGCAGACCAAGCTCTCCCAGCCGATCCAGCGCCAACTCTCCCAGCCAGACATCCTCAACACACCTCCCCGGACTCCTCACGACGACATCAAAAACACCAGTAGACGCCAGGTGAGGCCATTGCCAGACCGCCCTCGGGGTTTTCGGAACTGCCGGTCTGCATGGGCTAGCAGTTAGCTTAGCCTGCCCCGCTCTCCCAGCCGATCCCACTCTCCCAGCCATCAAGCGAAGACAAAACTTAGACGTGGACAAAGACACTGCATGGATGGTACTGGGTGAGGCCACCGCAAATGTGAATTCGCGCCGCCATCTTTCGACACCGGCACTGGGTGAGGCCGCTGCAACCGTGAATTCGCACAAACGTTATGTAGCAAATTGAGGGGGAAGCGAACCCGGGTCACCCACACCACGCTAACCAGTCAACTATCATTGCATAAGCTTTTATGTTTTCAGCAGGGGTGTTGCTATGTAAAAGCTGAAACTTTATAGTGTATGGCACTACTTTGTTCACGCAGGCTAAAAGTGTAGCTGATGTTTATTTTGCTGGATTCGAGAAGTATTTTCCTGCTCAGGCAGATCGAATGAGGTCATGACACACAACTGAATTGCGCTGCAGAGGTATGAAATGCTTGTTGACATTTGCAGTGATGATGGAGAGAACCGAAAGTTATGCAGACATTATTTTCCATCGGCAAACCCTTCCAGTCCTACCGATCAGGAAGTGATGTTGTGCAACCAATTTTATGTTAAGAACTTGAGGATGCAGAGGTTTTAATGCCTGGCAGAGACAGATAATTTAGACATTTTGTGCCATTTCCACTATGGTGATTTGCTGAGGCATGCACGTCCCACTATCAGTTGCGGACACAAAGAAGGAAGCTGTCCTTGCACCACATCTAACAAGGATTACGAAAAAGTAAAAGACTTGACAAACATTTATCAGCATCGTTAATCTCATTTGGCTTTTTTCTAATTTCACAAAAGAGGAAAATGCAAGCAAGACACTCCTCGCGAGAATGTTTCACCTGCACCAGAAAATGCCTGACGTGTTACTGGGGCTTACCAGGACTTTCAAATTGAGTTTGGATTATGAGCTCTGGTGGGTCGCAGAGAGGCGATGGCTGGGGCCAGGAGGTTCTGGAGAGATTGCTGTGGCCTGGAGGTGGGTGGAGGAGCGGATAAAGAGGTTGGGGATGGAGGGACTGAGGTCTTTGTTCCCCCTGTCTCAGCTTGACAGAATTGGGACCCCGGCCCAAGGAGAGCTGATGTTAGACCTGAGCTGGAGCAGGAGGAGAAGGTCTGATAAGACCCGGGATGGAAGAGGAGAGGAGAGGAACGACGAGAGGAGGAGAGTGGAAAGTAAAGGGAACAGAGTAGCGATAAGAAGGGAAGAGAGGGGGAGAAAAAGAGGGCAGGTGAAAGGAGGGTGAGGGTCCTCGGAGCTGTAGCAGAGAGAGCGAGAGAGAGATGATGGCAATGTCAGTGATGGTGGCAGTGATGATGATGATGATGACCAACAGGATCATTCGAACCTGTGTACTTGGTCAAAGTAAACTTTTCGGTAACTCCTTCATATTCCTTTGGAAAACGTGGATGGGCGCTCCTCATGGCCTCATGTTGACCTGATTTGCAGCTGACCCAGACGCCGGTGCAGCAGAGGCCAATACGCTGGGTTCTGCTCACACTCGGAGCTAGCTAGCTGCTGCTCATAATCCCATTACTGCTCCCCGGATTCAGAGTTCATTTGCGGCTTTGTGCTGAGAAATGCTCCTATCTGAAAATGGAAAAATCTGAACTGGCAGGGGGGCAAAACGCCTGAAAGCTTCTTATGGCACAACACAAGAGATGAAGTCATTTCAGTGACTGAAATTAAACTAAATGAATTAGAACGGTGGCAGTAAAACCGTTTGCACCGCTGCAACCTGATCGGCAGGCGAAAGAAAACGAAATCCAGATTTTTTCCCCCTTTCGACTTTTTCTCTCTTTGGGGTCTTCGGCTTTGTTTATTGTTCCTTTTTTATTTGGGGGTGGGGGGGTGCATCTGTCGACAGGGCTTAGTCAAAGAAGCAGAAAATTACAATCCTGTTGGATTATATAAAAGCAAAAGCTGGCAATATCTTTTGCAGTGTAGTCCCAAGTATTTTTTGGTTTTTGGCCTTCATCGTTATGTTCTCCTGTGTAGCTCAGTTTAATTGACTGCATCAGCTGCGTGTCAACATGACCGACTGCCCTGACCGTGGTGTGTGTGTGTGTGTGTGTGTGTGTGTGTGTGTGTGTGTGTGTGTGTGTGTGTGTGTGCGTGGACCTGTATGTGTACCTGGACATGTGCATGTACGTGTGTGTGTGTGTGTGTGTGTGTGACCATATACACACTTGTAAATGCTATTTATCAGCTGTGTTTGTGTGTGTGGACACATATCCGTCCCATTGTGCGTAGGTTGCCCTCGCCAGCTGCTATGCGAGCGGGGGCAGAGGCTAAATGACCTCAAATCGGCGAAGTCAGGAAGCAGACACGACCCGTTTCTAATACAGGGGAGCACGTTCCTCCCACTAGGGCAGATAAAATAAATTAGGCCGAGAATAGAATTACAGTCATCTGTTTCCTCCGTCCCTCCCGCCGTCCCTTTCTCTGCCCCCCCCCCCCGTCTCCGCCATCACTCTGTTTCCCGTCTCCCCGGCCCCTAAATCCTCTGTAACTGATTGACTTTGAAGAATTGCCGGTTCATTAATGAAATTTAATCTCTTCCCACTCGCTCCTTGACCACAGGACAGGGCATTCAGCGGCTTGACTCTCCCCCTGCTTTGGATTGGTCTGCCCATGGTCATCTGTCAATTCTCTCTCTCTCTCTCTCTCTCTCTCTCTCTCTCTCTCTCTCTCTCTCTCTCTCTCTCTCTCTCTCCCCCCCCCCTCTCTCTTTCCTTGTCATCTACTTTTCAGGGCTTTCTGAAGCTGTCCTTTTTGTGTCCGGGTGCTTGTGAGACACTCGGGCCATGCAGCCCGCTCATGCATCCAGGCAGCCAGGCAGGCAGGCAGGCAGGCAGTCCAACCCAAATAACGACCGTCATGAATCAGACTGAATTCAGCACCACGGTCAGCACTTCTCTCTTTAACCGGCTCCACCCGTGTGTGTTTCTCCGCTCAGGGGGGAGATAAAGCCGTGGCAAATACCATTTGCTCCGAAATGAGTGTCAAAGGCACACGCTCTCAGGCTCATCTGTGCTGAACGAGTTGATTTGGTTGTATAGTTGCAGTGGAGGTGGAGGAGGAGGTGGTGGAGCAGGTGGGTGGGGGGGCTCCCTTCCTCATAGTGTAGAAGTCAGTCTAATTGGCCGTGCTTCACACCGCAGAGCACGATTGCACGGTTGTTTTTACGAGAGTCTGTTGCAGCTCTCATTATAGTAAAACTTGCTGACTGCTTTAGGAGCCCCATCAATCTGGAGCGCGGCCTGCGCTGCGACGGGGAGGAGGTCATGTTTACTTAGCAATTTGATAAGTGGCGAAGCAGCAACCTGCCTTTTGTGCATCAGGGGGTAAAAATCACCACGACGAGACGTTCCTCTTGTATGTCGGTGGTGCATATCTAAATGTCCCAGCGCTTTGAGAGTACACTTTTCCCTGTGTCTACCTGCACCATGCTGTGTGCTCAGGGAAATGCAAATGTCCTCCTTATACATAGAGTGGGCACGATGGCCCAGTGGTTGGCGCTGTCGCCTCACAGCAAGAAGGTCCTAGGTTTGAACCCCAGGGTTGTCCAAACTTGGGGGGGTCATCCCAGGTCGTCCTCTGTGTGGAGTTTGCATGTTCTCCCTGTGTCCGCAGTGGGTTTTCTACTCCACCATCAAAAGAAACATGCATGTTAGGGTTTATACTCCTGTCTCTGCTCCCGAGCAAGGCGATGGAAGGAAGAACCGGAGTTGGTCCCCGGGCGCTGCATCAAGGCGGCACCCCACTGCTCCTAGCTACACAGATCACAGCTAGGATGGGTTAATTTACAGTAACTGGGATGGATGGATGGATGGATGGGTGGATGGATGAATTTCCCCAAGGGGGTTAATAAAGGAAATTTAACAATAACTTATTTCCTCCTTTCTTTTTTGTTTATCGCCAGTACTTCGTTATGCGTATAACAATCAAATTACAGCGATGCAGAACTGCTTTGTGACGGGCACAGCAATCAAATTACGATGACGTAAAACCATCAAGTGTCCCTAATTAGAATGAATTAAGTTGACCGTCCATCTTCAGTAATGCTCCACAGGTAAACGTCTGGTAAAGTTGTAGATTCATACCAAGTTAAATCTCTTCTTCTTTTTCTTCTTAGCGGGCTTTAGGTGCAGTGCACTGCCTACACTTAGTGCGAATAAGAGTACATCTTAGATTCAAACACAAACGGGCATTTTCAGATTCCCCCTCGCAGCCTTGATAAAAGCGAGGCGTAGCGCTGCCTCTTGTAAAGCCTTGGCGTGTGCACAGATCGTCTGAGATGAAACAGCGGAGACGGATTCAGAAGAATCCCCACAGCGGCTTCTGCCGTCTGCCATTCGCTTGATCTGGGACGCCATTGAAGTTGCACTCCTCCCAGAAAATTAGAAAAAAAAAAACCACTCAAAAAAAAAAAGAAAGAAAAAACCTACTTTGGTGGCTGAGAAAAAAGTCTGACATCGCTTAGCCCCCCCCCCCCAGATGTAATGAATATTCACGAGCTGGTTGTATTGGTGATGATGGCGGTCGGGACCTCGTTGTTGGACATGATGTCTTGATGGTGTGCGGGCGTCATATCCTCTCTACGGCGGCGATGTCGAGTATCCTCTCCTTTGTTATTCAGCAGGAGGTGCAGTTCTGTGTGTTGTGTGAACACGCGTGCGTGTGCGCGTACCTTTTGGTGCATGGGCGGGGGAGCATGTGTGTGTTTGTGTGTGTGAGGGCAAGAATGGGGGGAAAAATGTGCAGGCTCTTTTTGTGTTCATGCATGTGTGTGCATGTGTGCATGTGTGTGTGCATGTGTGCGTGCATGTCTGTGTGTGCATTTGTGTGTGCATGTGTGTGTGTCTGTGTGAGGAGGAAGAGGCCGATATGATAAAAGAGGAGATAAAGTGCACATCTGTCAACTCTTTTGGTGTCTCGGCACAGTGAGAGAGGTCACAGTCTCCTACTTTTATCACTGAAGAGGGGACTATCAAACACACATCGGCTGATGTCACCTGTCGTCCCCCTGGACCCCAGCAGGCTAGCAAGACTCACACACACACACGCACACACACAATGATCCTGCACATTTTTTCGTTCCCATTCCTGCCCTCCCTGTTGTGTTTTAAAAACACACTCATATGCCAGATACATGTGGCTAAATGAGACCCACACATGCAGTGGTCCTGCTGGTGCACGTACGGGTGGAGGCGCTCGCATTTGGATGAATGCAAAACGAGCTTGTGCGAACATGGAGGTACAAAAGCACTCTGAATGCGGTGCACTAAATGGCGGTCTAGCTGTGCTTGTGTGGGAGTACTCATTGGCTTGAGGAACAGACTTATTAACATACCACAGCGCTTGTTTGGCTGCTGAAACACTACGTTTGTTTTCGCATTCGGTGTGCCTCTCGCAGTCTGGCCTGTCTTCCTGCTATGCTTATGGACTCGGAGCAGCACAACAGTGTGAATGTGAATTGTGCGTGTGTGTGTGGGGGCGGGGGCGGGGGGGTCTGTGTTGTAAGCACAAGGATGCTCTCAAGGCCTTTTTTGTTCTTCTGGCCTTCACAGAGAGACACAACACACACACACACACACACACACACACACATACTCGCAAATCTATACTTATGAGTACCCCTCATTGACTACATTCATTTCCTAGCCCTTAACTCTAACCTTAACCACACAAACTACATGCCTAACCCTTACCCTAACCTTAACCTGACCCTAACCCTAACCCTTACCCTAACCCCTAACCTTAACCACACAAACTACATGCCTAACCCTAACCCTTACCCTAACCCTAATCCTAACCCTAACCCTAACCCTTACCCTAACCTTAACCCCTAACCTTAACCACGCAAAATACATGCCTAACCCTAACCCTTACCCTAACCTTAACCTGACCCTAATTCTAACCTTACCCCTAAAACCAACTGCTAACCCTAAAATACACCCTTTTATTTGTGGGGCCCCATAAAATGGCCCCACAGGGTAGGTGGTTTCTGGTTTTTCTATCCTAATGGGGACATTTGGGCCCCATTAGGATAGAATAACATGGTATACACACACACACACACACACACACACACACACACACACACACACACACACACACACACACACACACACACACACACACACAGACGGAGTCAGCTAGATGTTCAAAACAATCATCTTCTGGTTGTAATGATACGCTGGGATGCACAAACATGCATTTGACATGATTGGGTACCGAAGTAAAAAGCCATACACATTTACACATTAACAGTTGTCAAGACTCTTGGAATGGAAGATGTAATGGCAAATAAAAATGGAAAATGGAAACGATATCTAAATTTCCTCACCAACAGGCTTCGACGTTGGCCTAGAATTGCAGCATGTACGTTTCAAATCAAAGGTATTCCCCTTTAAAAGGTTACTGAAAATTGCCATGGGAAATTCCCTTTTAGAAAGCGATAACGCAAACCCCTCACACAGCTCTTCACCAGAACGGGCACTAATGGACATTAATGGACATTAACTCCCAAATGCTGTCATCCAACACCTTCCTTCACCTCTCCCTAGGTAACTATAGATAATTAATTAACAATATGCTGTATAGATAGTGGGCGGCACAGCGGCACAATGGTTAGCATGGTCGCCTCACAACAAGAAGGTCCTGGGTTCGAACCCCGGGGTTGTCCAACCTTGGGGGTCGTCCTGGGTCATCCTTTTTGTGGCGTTTGCATGTTCTCCCTGTGTCTGCGTGGGTTTCCTCCCACAGTCCGAAGACATGTAGGTCAGGTGAATCGGCCGTACTAAATTGTCCCTAGGTGTGAAAGTGAGTGAGTGTGTGGACCCTGTGATGGCCTGGCAGCCTGTCCAAGGTGTCTCTCCACCTGCCACCCAATGACTGCTGGGATAGGCTCCAGCATCCCCGCGACCCTGAGAGCAGGATAAGCGGTTTGGATAACAGGCGGATGGATATATATATATAGTATTTAGGTCAAACTCAAATACATATTTGTATATATACAAATATATACAAGAATACAGATGTTCCTTTGAAGTACACACTACACAGTAGCATCCTTCACAGATCTGTATGTGGTTTGTTTAATGTGTTCTCTCTTGAGCGCAACATTATTTGTAACAATGTTCCCATCTGTAGAGACCGACTACAGTACATACAGATTTGATATCGCAATGTTTTTTTTTATATCTTGCCTTGCTTGCAAAGGTGCTTGCTAATTCTTAAATCCCTTTACTAACTTGTCCATTCCTAACTTGTCTATACAAAAAAGGAAAACGTCTTTTTTTTTTTTTTTTACATCTCATCAAGTTGAGTTCCTTGCTTGAGCAAACTGACTCTTGGTAACAATCGACTTGACTTAGATACATTGAAATTATTATCATTTTTTGTACGAAACACGTGACTATTGTGATAAAAATTCACTCCACATAGGAGTGAAAGCTGGAGAGGAAGTCTACTTGTTTGCAATTTCATCTCTCTCTCTCAGCCTTCTCTCTCGCTCTCTCTCTCTCCCAGCCTACATTGCAGCTGTGACAGGTCAGTAAATTGAGCGCATCTACGCAAAGCAGGATCCCTGCACATCCACCTCGCCCTGGCAGCAGCCTCCCCATCATCCTTTTCACCTGTCACTCAGCGTTTCTCTCAATTAAATGGACCACTAAGCACAACAGTTCATATCCAGGGAAAGATTTTTTCTCAAGGCAGAGAGACTGTGGGCCCGCAGCACAGGGCTGAGCTGCTCGGCAGACAGCAGCTTGCTCCTCTCCTACAGTAAATACACTTTGTTCTTGGGGAGCATGGAAACGAATGGGCTTCTGAGAGGCTGGCAAGATGTGCTGCCAACTAACTGCCACGTTCATATGTGGTTGGTGCATAGAGAATGAGTTGCAAGTTTGTCTAAGGCTGCACTCAAGTGCAGATCTGGTTTGCAACCCTTTGTGATGTTGAACATTTCATGGCTGTCTACCCAGAGAAAGATGTGATGCTCTGAGGGTTCAACCATGTCAGCGAGGCATGAAAAAAAATTACCAGAGCTTTTAACATACTTTTTGTGCTCACACAAATTCAGCAAAAGAGTTGACTGCCACATATGGTGCAGAACTGTCAGAAAATTTCACATGTTCTGTTGCCTCGCGTGGTTTTTCTTCAAATTTGTTGTCGTGCATTGCAGAGAGCACAGGACTGTAGTGGTGAAATTTACATGACTTTTCTCTTGCTGTTACACTATCGGTCTTTCATTCCCCTTTCCTCTTTCTGCCCCTTCATCTCTTGCAGTCGCCTCTTGCTGATGCAGGTGTCTGTATAGGTGTGTGATAGCGTGAGCAAAAGGCAAAGAAAGGACATAAAGAGAAAGCGGGATCAAGAGTGGTAGTGTGAGACAGAGAGAGAGCGAGAGAAAGAGAGACAGTCGGGCATTTCAGGGAGCCAACCCACTAGGGAGCTGCAGCGGGCAAAGCACCAATGCTTGTTTCAAAGTGTGAGTTGAACGCTGACCCCTGATCGAAAGGCTTGCTCCCTCCACACGCCCCCTCAGTCCCAGCGCTGATGTAACAAGTCATTTTCACACACCCACGCTCTTTTACACCCCTGTTGTTTCTCCCTCACTCACCCCAGTTGCTCACAGTAGCGCGTCGACGTTTGCCTACTTTCATTATGAGTGACACACGGGGACAAAAATAACTGTCAGTCCGGGATTATAATAATTGTAATATTCCCTGTTCAAGACCGTTTCTGTATGCTGACAACGTAGTCAGAAACACTGGGAAAAAAAACTTGAGTTGACAAAATTGTGTGTGTGTGTGTGTGTGTGCATCCACTACCCTCCTTCCTTTTTCCACTATACTCTCTCTCACACATGCATACATTCTTCTCTTACATATACATATATTTTCTTCAGACATACATACATTTCCTTCTTACATACATATATACTTTTTTATTTTTTTAGGAGTTGGCGGGTATTGGGCCAGATGTCCTACTCTTCTCTCGCTTCCTGGTGTAGTGAGCGCCGCGAGTCCATCACTTAGCTTGCTAAGTAGGACCTTATGTTGTCCTCACTACAGTGTAGGAAGTGCAGCTACGTATACAACTAGCTAAACTCTTTCTTGCCAAATGATGACTTGAGTCATGGCAAGCTTTACTTGCTGGTTACCGTGGCTCTTCCCACCATCTTACACAGACAGAGTGAAAACTGAAACCAAAACAATAGAAACAATCACCATTTTGTTGGTAGCATGTCTAAAGTTTTGGATAAGTTTGCCAGCTACATCAGACCGAGGAAAATAAGCGAATAGCCAGGCATCGTTTCAAACGAAGGAAACGAGGACCAAGTGGAGGTTTTGATAACTTTGTTAAGGATTTGAGACTCATACTCATGGATTGTGAGTACGCTGACCCAGATGACTCCATGTTAACTGATAACGGCCATTTAATTGACTGATAACATATCACTTTGCTCGCACCTTATGTTGATAAACTTTTTTTTTTAAACAAGAGTTGAACCTTTTTAAATACCTCTAGCGAGACATTAAAGCATTTGCAACAGGCATATGCAGGATCTTTAAGTGTTGGAAACCTTGCTATTTAAATAACATGTTGAAACATAGCTTAACGACGTTATTGCGTCGGAACAGTATGGAAATATGTAATTATATGTCGTGTTCTTCCCCTCTACTTTCAGTTAGTCAGGTAAATAATGTGTTTTAAAAAAAAAAAGATTATACAATTACCAAAGCGAAGACAAAATTGGAAGGGAGGTGACTGTTAGGTCTATGCAATCGTTGTCTTTCAACTCCCGTCGAAATACAGTCCATTGCTCTCGTAGCCTATTTTGAAAAAGAGTTCAGTAATAATCTGATGAATAAAGACAAATACATGACTAAATCGTTAAAAGGAATACTGATGAAGATAAACGCACCAGTGGCGGCCCCAGAAAATTTTCATAGGGGTGGCCAAATGCGGCCACTGAAAATCTTGGGGTGGCACACCAAAACCAAAAGCCATTTCAGGAATTCTCTTATGCTGTTGTAGTATACTGTATAGGCTAGTTGAAAACGGGCAATATGAGAGTTAAGGAATAGCATACTGAAATACTTTGGTTTCTTATTCTTTTACAGTTAATGTTACTAAATATGTGCATAGACTAATACCGGTACAGTTAACATTTTGAGTTCCACAACAATTCTGTTTTAATGTGTTATGTATCTGTATATATTGTAACGTGTTAGACGATTCATTGTTATGTTGTATATGTGTGACGCAGTGACGGACGACCAAAAGCGGCTGGCTGCCTGGCTATGCATGTTATTTTCTTTGACATGAATTATTATGAAAAATATAGATTATTGATTTAAATGAACAGCACCTAATGTAAAATATCAGATAGACGCATATTATGCATAATCAGAAGCATATTCTGCACATGCGACTCGTGGCTGGGCAGGGCTAGTATCACGGTGGCCGTGGCCCCCCCCCCTTGGGGGCGCCACTGAAACGCACAACTTATCCTGAGTGCAGTTAGTCAGCTATTTGGTAATTGGTAGAAGAAGAAGAAACTAAGCAGAAGAAGACAAAAAAAAGTCAGCCATAAATGACACAATAATAACAACAGGAGCGTATGCCAGTTCACTTGCTTATGGAGTTGTGTTCAAACCTTCGACGAACTTTGCAGCCTCTGAGGTGGACAGGAGCCATGTCTTCTTCCCGTTAGGTAGGGTAATGCTCAGCTTGGCTGGGTAGAGAAGAGCCGGCTTATATCCGCGCTTATACAGCTCAGTCATGGAGCTTTTGCACTCAGCGCGCTGCATTAACACGTCCGGGCTGTAGTCGTCATAAAAGCGGATTTTATGGCCGTTGTAGGTCAGAACACCTCGTCTCTTAACTCCCGGAGCAGGTTTGGGTGCAAGGCTCCGGTGCGCCCGGTCTAACTCGGGGTGTAGCGAGGATTTCCGTACAGAAGAAGTCAACGAGAAATTGGGAGAAAAACTCTGATGGGCGAGAACCTTCTATCGATTCAGGTAGACCTACACTCCGGATGTTTTGGCGTCTACTGCGTCCCTCTAGGTCTGCTAATTTAGCTGTGAGTGATTCGTTCTCTCCCTGCAAAGCGGAGCATAAGTTGCCAAGTTGTTGGAGACATTGGTCGACCTCATTAGCATTGTCTTCCAAAGACCTGATACTCTGCCCATGGTCTGCAACAACGGAATGCAAGCAGTCCAGTTTGGATGCCAGAGACTCCATAGATGATTTGAAATCAGCCGCGATAGCTGCTCTATGTTCTTCCGGTAGCAAGCTAATCTCAGCCGTAGTTATGCGTGGGTTTCCTCCCACAGTCCGAAGACATGTAGGTCAGGTGAATCGGCCGTACTAAATTGTCCCTAGGTGTGAATGTGAGTGAGTGAGTGAGTCTGCTAGCGTAGTTATGGCAGATGAGGATTCCTTGTCTTTTTCCGACCGTTTCCCCCTTACTTTGGACATGGTTGTGTAGTCCTTATCATTAGTACAGACTCATAAACCTGTTGCACACAGTTTGTATTGAAAACGACGAGTTTTAAAAGGTAAATAAAACTATAATAGCGGGAGTAAGCTGTACATGCGTCTACTCAGCATGCCTCATACCGGAAGTCCCCTACATACATATATTATTAATATTAAATGTATACATTTAGTCCATGGGCCAGAGCCCAAAATTTCCTATTTCGGTACACTCAAGGTGGCAAAACTTACTTATAATTTTTGAAAGGATCCATGTCTGTAGAGGATATTTTGGTATGATAACCATTCCTGAGTGGCAGCTGTATCACAGTTATCAGCTCATGAAGTTAACCACCCGCTAAACTAAATTGCATTTTAGACGCTGGTGCATATCCTGGTTTAGCCTCATGGTCAGGACATTTTTCAATGTTCTATAGTATTGTCTTTGGTATCATTTTAAAGGGGACCTTCTTAGCTTTCATTCAAGCCCTGTTGTGGATATTTCTCACAAATATAGAGGTCACTTGAGCTCTTCAACCCGTCAATAACACACATCTTTCTGCAATTTTCGCCTAAACTATATACTTTCTTTTAGCCCTGTGGCATCTAGGAATATCAGGGACACAAAACACAAAAACTGGAATACTCACAGGACTGTAAAGATTCAGGAAATGTATAATATACCCATACTATTTCATTGTGTGAGGTGATTGTGAACCTTAAATTAGAAGGGCATTATTACTAAGAAACTAACTAGACCAAAGCCAGTTAGTCCATGGGTCAGACCAGATATCGATATCACCCAAGGTGACACAACTTCACTGGTGCCATTTTATTTGGTACACTAACAGAAGTAAAATAATACATGATAACCTTTCCAAATGAGCAGCTATTTCATTTTTCTTTCAGGAAACCTGTTTCTGTGCCTCTCACGATTGTGTATTTGCCCAGATTTTTACAAATATAGCATTTCAACACCCCTGGTACTGATTAGCCTAGCTTAAACTCTGGGACAGTTCTTAGTTGGCCAACAACCAAGGATAACCAGTACTGTGTACTTCCATTCATTGTGCTAAGCTAGGCTAACGTGCAGCCAGATAGCTTTCTACTAAACACATATAGAGGAAACTGTTATCTATCTTCTTGTCTCACTCTGGAGAAGATTGTAAGCTAATTTCCCATAATGTTAGCATGTTCTTTTAATGTATATGTTAATATGATTAGTTAAAGTGGCTACGAGGAACTTTCATCTTGTGTTGATTTTAGCGGCCTCATGTGGACAAAATACAGCTGTTGCATAGCAACTAGGTAATGTATCTATTTGTGGCTATGTAAGATAAATAATGGTAATATGACGCTGGTGAAGCAAAGTAAACTTTGTTTTAGTAGTGTTCATACACCTAAGTTACAAGTATTTGTTTGTATGTGGCAGGTGAAAACTGACTGAATATGGCCACTGGTGAACAAGCAAGTTTTTACCCAATACCAAAGCGCCCACGGGTGGAGTGCATTATCCACTGTTCTGATGATACAGATAAGCTGGTTTCACTACAAAGTGTCGACTCATGGAGAACTCTGCTCAGGGCAGCTCAGATACGAAATCATGCACCAGTTTTGAAACTGGCAAAAGACATTCCTGAGGGACAGATTCCAGCAATCTACTACCACAGAAAGTGTCGCAGTATCTTCACTATGAAGCAAATTCTTGATGGCCTCCTTGCAAAAGAAAATAAAAGTTGTGTCTCTGCTGAAGAGAAACAATCTAAGAGAGTAGCTTGACATACTCCAAGTACATCTAGGACTTATGATGCAGAGTGCATATTTTGTCAGAAAAACAGCAAATATTCCAAGAGACAGAATACGAGAGAAGTACTGGTGCAGTGTCGAGAACTGCGAGCTGATGCAAAGATCAGGAGTGCAGCCACAAAGAAAAGGGACAGCAGAATCCTTGCCATTGTGAGTAGAGACCTTGTAGCAGCTGAAGGGCACTACCACAGGTCATGCTATAGACTTTACACCAAAGAAGAGGTTTCCAAAGGAGAGGTTGCCAGCAATGAAGATGATGATGCTGCAGCCCAGTATGAAGCTGCTGTGAATAAGGCATACAATGAGCTGTTCCTCTTCATCAGGATGGAGCTTTTTGGCAATCCTCAAGTGATGACAATGACTGATCTCTCTTCTAGACTGGTAGCTTCAATGAACTCCCAAGGCATTGCCCAAGTCAAGGAATCAACCAAGAAGCACATAAGGCGAAACCTGGAGAGTGAGTTTGCTGGAGCCTTGCAGATATTCCCTGATGAGAAAGGAAAATTCCTCCTCTATCCCGATAACTTGTCCATGAGGGAACTTGCCAAAGAAAATCAGTCTCTCAAAAGGGAGCTGCAGACCCTGAAAAGTGTCAGTGCACAAGATGTTATAGCCAAAGCAGCCATCAAATTGAGAGCAGACATTAAAAGTCAAGATGTTCCTCAAACCTGGCCGCCTGAAGTCAAACCAGAAGCAGAATGTCCTACCATTCCAGAGTCGCTCATTATCTTCCTGTACTCTCTACTCACAGGCTCAAATGATCCTGATCATGCATCCCAGAGAGTGCAGTGCCTTCTGCAGTCATTTGGCCATGACATAGTATATGCAGTGACATGTGGAAATACCAAGCCTTCCAAGCACATTGTTCTGCCATTCAGTGTCAAATCGTTGACAGGAAATGTAGAGTTGATAAACATCCTCAACCGACTTGGTCACAGTGTGTCCTATTCACAGATGGAAGAGATCAACACTGCCCTGTGTCTCCAGAAACTCTCATCATCAGGGAGTGGCATTGCCCTTCCAGCTAACATCACTCCTGGCATATTCACAACTTTAGCCAGGGACAATATCGACCGTCTTGAAGAAACTGTCAGTGGTGAGGGAACATCTCACAGAGTCAATGGGATTGCTGTGCAAGCAAAGCCAGTCAACCCACTTCCTGTCCAACCCATGCCCACTGTTCCCAAAACAAAGAAGAGAAGCATTGATGGACCCCCACCAATGTTACCAACTTACAATGTTGGACAACGGGTAGGGCCACCACAAAGCAAAAAGTCAGATGCCGATACTGCAGCCAATACTAAGCTTGCCAGAGAGAAAAACCTTCTTTGGGTCCTAGCACGCATGTCACAACAAGAAGAACAGTCAGTCAGCAGCTGGACAGGCTTCAACATCCTGACTCGAGGAGAGATGACGGTCATCCCCGACAATATAGGCTATCTGCCTACCATCGATGCTCCAGCGACACAAATATCTACTGTCAACGAGGTGCTTAACCAGTCACTGAGCATCATGCAGTGCTTAGGCCTGAGGAAGATTGTCTGTGTCTTTGACCAAGCCCTGTATGCGAAGGCTGTCGAGATCACATGGAAACACCATGACAAGTTCCATGATATCATCGTTAGGCTTGGGGTATTCCACACCATCTGCACACTGCTGGCAATAATAGGAAAGCGTTTCCAAGATGCTGGACTCAAAGACCTCTGCATTGAGTCTGGCATGATTGCAGAAGGCTCAATTGCTGGTGTTATGGATGGCCGCAAGTACAACAGGGCAGTGCGACTACACAAGCTCCTGTATGAGGCTCTCATGCGACTGACCTTGAATGGTTTCCTGTCCTGGTTGGAAGAAACTCACAGGAATGACATGGTTCACCTGAATGAGACACTGAAGACCATTGACAGCCTTGGGAAAGAAGTCTAACAACATGCTTTGAAGGAGGTCCTCGAGAACAGCTCTTGTACACGCATCATGGATCTATTTGAAGTCTACCGTGAGTTCCTTAGAGGTGGAAACGGCAGCCTCTCGAACTTCTGGATGTCCTATTTGGACATGGTTGAAATCTTGTTGGGGCTCATCCGAGCATCCAGAGAGGGAGACTGGATGCTACACTTGGCTAGCATTCGAGCAATGATCCCATGGTGCTTTGCTTATGACAGGAGGAATTATGCACGCTACCTCCCCTACTACTACGCCCAGATGTCTGAGCTGCCCATCACACACCCAGATGTGTATACAGAATTCATGGAAGGAGGCTTCTCAGTCCAACTGGGCTCCACCAATCCCTTTGGCCGAATCCCTGTTGACCAAGCTATAGAAGAAACGGTGAACAAAGACACCCAAACAGCTGGAGGGACAAAGGGATTCAGCTTGAAGCCAGGAGCTGTGACCAAATATTATCTCACAGCTGAGTATAGAAGCATGTACCTCAGACAGCTGAGAGACCTGACAGGTCAAGGCAGGTGCAAATGGTCTCATCCAGATCTACAGAGTCCAAGGATCAAGAGAGATGAAGCAGATGTCCAGTCTCTCATGGCCCTTATGGAGAATAACTGGCTCAATCCTATGTCCCCTGATGAGATTGATTTGGTTAGCCTCTCCACTGGCAACATGGCTCCACCTGATGTGACCATAGATCTCTTGAGAGCTCTTGAGAAAGGAGAAGAGGCCTACCAAGCATTCCAGCAAACAAGGTTAGATGCAGACCCACCACCTGTGAAATTCCACGACAAGATGACCAAGCAAAGTCTGAAAACATTCTCCAATGTCAGCACAAAACAAGCTCATGGAAAGAAAGCACAGGATGTGGTTCTGAAGGCAGATAGAAACCTTTTCAGTCACATGATCCTGGTGGCTGAAAGCAGGAAGGTGAATCTGAAGGATGTCCTTGCCTACCCATTGGGCCCACTACCATGGGCACTGGCAAATGCTGATGGGTCCTTACGAAAAACAAACAAGGCTGCACTTGCCAGAGAGCTTGAAAAGAATGTATCTCCTGCAGAAGACATCCCAATCCCATCTACTTCCATCATTGATGGGATGAGCCTGGTCCAAAAAATGAATGGCAACAACAAAACCTTTGCACAGGTGGCAGAGTCAGCCTTGACCCAGGTCCTCCATGAGGGAGCACAGAGTGGGAGGATTGATGTTGTTTTTGATGTCTATCACCAGACTTCGATCAAAGATGCTGAACGACTGAACCGGGGTGGAGACATCACTCTCCAGTACAATAATCTTGCAGGGGGACACCACGTCCAGCAGTGGAGAAAATTTCTGTGCAGTTCCTCCAACAAGACCAGTCTCATCAAGTTTCTGGTGGAAGAGTGGAAGCTCCCACGATACAGAGCTATGCTGCATGGCAAGGTGTTGTACATGACCTGTGAGGAAACCTGCTACAAGTTGACAGAAGATGGGTGTGAGGAAGCAGCAGAACTGCACTCCACACATGAAGAAGCTGACACCCGTCTGCTCCTGCATGCATTGCATGCAGCAAATGCGGGCTCAAAGTCAGTTATCATCACAGCTGAGGACACTGATGTCATGGTGCTTTGTCTTGGCTTCCAGAAGGACATCACCTGTCCCATCTACCAGAAGTGTGGGACTCAGAACCGCACACGGTTTGTCGACATCACCAAACTGGCAAGTTCACTTGGAGACAGCATCTGTGACAGCCTAATTGGCTTACATGCCTTCACAGGCTGCGACACTGTCAGTGCATTCGCTGGTCGAGGGAAGCTGAATGCCCTGAAGATAGTGAGAAAGCACACTTCCTGCCAAGAGACTTTTAGTCAACTGGGACAGACATGGAATGTGAGTGATGAGCTGTTCCAGAAAATTGAGCAGTTCACCTGTCGGATGTATGTTGCTAATAGCAGCACTGCTGAGGTGAACAAACTGCGTTACCAGCTCTTCTGCACCAAAAGGGGAGAGGTTGAGTCCACCATGTAGAGACTGTCTCTTTATGCATGTTCAACGAGCCAACTATCAGGCAGCAATATGGAAGTGCTGTCTGCAGGCTAACCCTGTGGTGCCAGTCAATGGGATTGCTGTGCAAGCAAAGCCAGTCAACCCACTTCCTGTCCAACCCATGCCCACTGTTCCCAAAACAAAGAAGAGAAGCATTGATGGACCCCCACCAATGTTACCAACTTACAATGTTGGACAACGGGTAGGGCCACCACAAAGCAAAAAGTCAGATGCCGATACTGCAGCCAATACTAAGCTTGCCAGAGAGAAAAACCTTCTTTGGGTCCTAGCACGCATGTCACAACAAGAAGAACAGTCAGTCAGCAGCTGGACAGGCTTCAATGTTTGTCGACATCACCAAACTGGCAAGTTCACTTGGAGACAGCATCTGTGACAGCCTAATTGGCTTACATGCCTTCACAGGCTGCGACACTGTCAGTGCATTCGCTGGTCGAGGGAAGCTGAATGCCCTGAAGATAGTGAGAAAGCACACTTCCTGCCAAGAGACTTTTAGTCAACTGGGACAGACATGGAATGTGAGTGATGAGCTGTTCCAGAAAATTGAGCAGTTCACCTGTCGGATGTATGTTGCTAATAGCAGCACTGCTGAGGTGAACAAACTGCGTTACCAGCTCTTCTGCACCAAAAGGGGAGAGGTTGAGTCCACCATGTAGAGACTGTCTCTTTATGCATGTTCAACGAGCCAACTATCAGGCAGCAATATGGAAGTGCTGTCTGCAGGCTAACCCTGTGGTGCCAGTCAATGGGATTGCTGTGCAAGCAAAGCCAGTCAACCCACTTCCTGTCCAACCCATGCCCACTGTTCCCAAAACAAAGAAGAGAAGCATTGATGGACCCCCACCAATGTTACCAACTTACAATGTTGGTGGTGTTGTGGTGCCAAGCCCTACTGAGTATGGATGGACAGATGATGAAGGCAAGCTGGCCATTTAATGGATGCGCTCCCCACCTGCACCAGATGTGGTCTTGGAAATGCTAACATGCAAGTGTGTGCATTCATGCAAAATGCCAAGCTGCATGTGCCTGTCAAATGGACTTCCATGCACAGACATGTGCAGGTTACAGACCTGCAGTAACCAAAAACAGCAGGATGGTCCAGAACTGGACTTTGAACTTGGGGAGTCAGATGATGAGAGAAACGAGCAGTTTGATGAATGACAGTGTGATGATTCTGATGGTATTACTGTGGTAGTAGTCTATTGATGCACAGGATGTTGATTCTGGACTTGGTTACCCAGAGCTTGATAACAATAATGTAACCATATTCACATATACCCATTACCCTACCCATTACCATTACATATACCCACTAATGATATGGGATTACATGTATCATTGACTAAGTATATGTAAATGTCAATGTTGTTTAAAATATTAAAATAGTTCATTACCTCACTATGGTATTCCTTTTTATCATGTATTTTGATTGTGTATTTAAACAAATGTAGAGACCAGTTTGTGACCTAACTGGCTTTGGTCTAGTTCTCATTTAAGGCTCACAATCACCTCACACAATGAAATAGTGTGGGTATATTATACATTTCCTGAATCTTTACAGTCCTGTGAGTATTCCAGTTTTTGTGTTTTGTGTCCCTGATATTCCTAGATGCCACAGGGCTAAAAGAAAGTATATAGTTTAGGCGAAAATTGCAGAAAGATGTGTGTTATTGACGGGTTGAAGAGCTCAAGTGACCTCTATATTTGTGAGAAATATCCACAACAGGGCTTGAATGAAAGCTAAGAAGGTCCCCTTTAAAATGATACCAAAGACAATATTATAGAACATTGAAAAATGTCCTGACCATGAGGCTAAACCAGGATATGCACCAGCGTCTAAAATGCAGTTTAGTTTAGCGGGTGGTTAACTTCATGAGCTGATAACTGTGATACAGCTGCCACTCAGGAATGGTTATCATACCAAAATATCCTCTACAGACATGGATCCTTTCAAAAATTATAAGTAAGTTTTGCCACCTTCAGTGTACCGAAATATCGTCTGGCCCATGGACTAATTGACTGCATGTGCATGAGAGCAAAATGTGTGAATGTGTGTGTTAAAATATACATGACTATGAACGCAAATGTATGAATGTGTGAGTGAAAATATATTGAATGTGTGAGTTAAAATATGTAAATATGAGAATAAACATATGTGGGTGCAAGAGTGAAAATATATGTATGTGAAAGGAGAATGTACGTTTGTGAGAGGGCCAGAGGGAATAATGGCTTGTACGGCCCCTCATATTTGTGTGTGTGTGTGTGTGTGTGTGTGTGTGTGTGTGTACATGAGCGAGAGAGGCTGAAAGAAGGATAACCATTGCAGGGATTATGAAATACAAGACACATCCCCATTAGATTGGAATTGTCTCTGTGCTTGAATAGGATCGGCTGCATTACTGTGAAATAGGATAAAATGATCACCCAGACCATAATATCTGTCAGCAAGTTCTATGGTCAGCAGAGAGATATTGCCTTTATCGTAATGACTAATGAGATTATGCCCCGCTGCATCTGTTATTTAGGTATTTTAATTAACAGGAAACGTTTACAGTCCACTATTTCATTGGTGATCACAGAATAAGCTACCTCATTTTAGCATCTCCTGTTCTCTCTGGATCTGTGTCCGTCTCCCGACACACCAGCCCCTCCTCTGCACGATTGCATTATTGGTTTCTCTGCACAGCAAAACGATCTACTTGCAACCACTCCATTGTGATTCTACAGTTTATGCCAGCTTTACTACTATGAAATATCAAGTAGGTAAAGCTTGTGATTACGTCCCAATACTCAGTGACCTGGCTCAGTATGGACACATGGACGAAACATTTAGAAAACATCTTCAGATTTCATGACCTGATGCAAGTCTGCATTGTAAACCTCCCAGCTTGATTTCTGACTCTCTGTTCCTGTCTTTCTGTCTGTCTGTTTGTCTGTCTGTCTGTCTCCCTCCCTCCCTTTTGTCTGTCTGTCCTTTTCTTGCTCTCATTCTCTTCATCTATTCCACTTGGATGCAAGTTACTCGTATTAGCCATTATTCAGCATGGGGCTGACAAAGCCTGCCTGCTGCATGCTGATACAGCCACAGAGCACTGTTCACAGGGCTTGCTTCACCCTCGCCTCTGATACAATGCCACACATGCACACACGCACATACACACACACACATACTGTTCTATTCATGAGGATAATTTAGTGAGAGAGAGAGAGAGAGAGAGAGAAGAGCGAGAGAAGAGAGAGCACAGAAACACATGAATTTTCATTGCTTGGCCTGAGAACAAAGAAATAAAAGCGTTCCAATGGACAGTAGAGCAAACAGGCAGGTTGTTGTTCTCTAAAAGAAGGATAGCACACATTCAGAGGCAGACGAAGGGCTGTGGACAGTGATGGATGCACACAAACAGTGGGCGACAATGAAAGATGATAGGAAGGGAATTGCTCTCAGGGTGACACATACTAAGGAGCTGCGGAGCGAGGGATGAGAGGAAAGAGGAGTGTATGTAAGGACCCAGAGTTGTGGGGGTCAATGGATGTTTGAGTTTATCCTGTGTGTGTGTGTGTGTGTGTCTGTGTGTGTGTGTGTGTGTGTGTGCATATTTGTCTGTGTGCGCATTGCTGCAAATGTCTGTGTTAACTGCCAGGACCCTCCTGCCTCGAACGGCTTCATCAGTCCTCCAGTCCTCCTGCTTTAAACGAATTGACGCCCCATTATGAGGCTAGATAATGAGGGACCACCACCAATCTATAATAAACTCTGGATTGATAATGTAATAATAGAATGCCCACCAAAATTGAAGCCAATGGAAGTTCCTCGGCAGCCGTATTTGTATTTCTTAAAAACTCAGTGGTGTCTGGGATTTCCGCCGGCCTGTCACTGGATGTGCCGCATACGGTTGCAAGACTACGTTTTCAAAGAGATGCCACGACTATACGCAGAAGAAGAAGAAAGAGGAAAGCCACTTTATCTTGTCATTGTACAGGTTACAATGAATGTGTTCCCTGCATTTACGCCATCCTATTGTATAGGAGCAGTGGGCAATTGTAGCACCTGGGGACCCACTCCAGTTCTTCTTTCCATTGCCTTGCTCAGGGGCAAAGACAGGAGTATTAACCCTAACATGCATGCATTTTTAATGGTGGGAGGAAACCGTTGCACCCGGAGGAAACCCATGCAGACACGGGGAGAACATGCAAACTCTACACAGAAAGGACCTGGGACGACCTGGGGTTCGAACACAGGAGCTTCTTGCTGTGAGGCAACAGTGCTAACCACTGGGCCACTGTGATAGCAATGTTAGAGGAAATAATAATTTGTCATATGTTTATGGTAGTAAAGTTGTTTTTTTAATGTTAGCAGTTGTTAACTGCATATTTTGAGATCTAATGGTATTAATGGAATATGGTATTAAGCACATTCATAATCATAATTCACAACAAACAATACTATGGGTGGCATAAATGCTTACCAACCATGAAACAAGGTGCTGCTGACGTCCATCTCCATATCTGTGTGCTCTACTAACTGCAACACGGATGTAGAGAATACCAAGATGGTGTCGTGGTGGCTTCACAGAATGTATGTCATTGTCAGTCCAGAGTTTATTATAGATCAGTTGGGATCACGTGCAATGGGAAGAATGAAAAGACAGGATGAAATGAGCTAAGGTGAGCTTGGTGAAGACAGACAACAGTAGGAATATAAGACAAGCAGTAGGAATATAAGAGAAAAGGTGTGGAGCAGTTTAAGGGGGAGAGATGTGGATGGCTGGTTTTTGAATGATGTGAGAAACCACTGAGAGTTAAGTACATATACGACAATGCAATACTGTAGTTACTCAGACTGGTCATATTAAGATGTTACTGTAGTTCGGGCATTCGGGTAACGTAGCAGTCTATTCCATTGCCTACCAACACGGGGATCGCCAGTTCGAATGCCCGTGTTACCTCCAGCTTGGTCGGGCATCCCTACAGACACAAATGGCCATGTTTGCGGGTGGGAAGCCAGATGTGGTTATGTGTCCTGGTCGCTGCACTAGCGCCTCCTCTGGTCGGTCGGGGTGCCTGTTTGGGGAGGAGGGGGAACTGGGGGGAATAGTGTGATCCTCTCACGCACTACGTCCCCCTGGCGAAACTCCTCACTGTCAGGTGAAAAGAAGCGGCTGGCGACTCCACATGTATCAGTGGAAGCGTGTGGTAGTCTACAGCCCTCGCTGGATCGGCAGAGGGGGTGGAGCAGAGACCCCGATGGCTCGGAGAGTGGGATAGTTGGCCAAGTGCAACTGGGGAGAAAAGGGGGGAAACCCCCACCCTCCAAAAAAGATGTTACTTTAGTTTGAGCAAAGCATACCACAATTCAAAGTTATCGATAGGTGGATTTATTTGATTGCCAGGGTCGTTAACTCGGAGGTGTCATGCAATGCCATAAAGCTCCATAAAAGTCATGTACTTGTTTCTTATATTTTACGGTTGTTTCTCCTGCATGTTCATGAAGAGATGATGAAATTCAGAGTCTCTTGGTGAGACGCTTACCAAGTGCATTTGTTTCAAAACCCTTGATTCATCGCTAAAGATGGAGAGTATTAATCCATCTCAACCTCTCTGTAGAATTTCACACACTTCGAATCAACTCGCAAGAAAACTTTGTGGAATCAAAGATTTGACCTCATCTGATACCAGCATCACTGAATGTTGCTTTGATCTGAAAACTGTGATCTTCACAGTTGGTGCAGATGAAAGTAGGTGTGAAGTTGTTTGTGGCTTCAAGGGCTCTCCTAAACCTTTAGAAGAGGCAGTGGTTGGTACCACGAAGACCGGACATCTCACCCATTACACTGTGAAGGCCTCATACAGCAAGGTTAAATCAGGAGAAGGGTGACCTGAGGGTGTAGATGGGTGGGGGAAGAGTGAAGAAGGAAGACTGAAGGAGATTCATCGGAGACCATCTGGTAGAGTCAGTCAGGCCGTGTTCGCGTTTGCATCTTTGGGCTCGAAAGCCATAGTTATTAATTAACTGGAGTCGCTCATGGTCTGCGTCATGTATTCAGAAGGTGGAGAACACGAACGAGTAACAGGACTTTTGCAGCACTGTCAGCAGGTTTGTGGCATTTGCTCTGAGTACAAATCTCGCATATCAAATGTCGCGCGGTTGTAATCATGATGACCAGTGTCAACAGATATGGAAGCGACCTTTCAAGTTTTGTTGGTAAGATTTTGTTTCTTCTGTTTCTTTATTTTTTTTTTTCAATTACCCCACTCGACCAATACATGTGGAGTCGCCAGCTGCTTTTTTTCACCTGACAGTGAGGAGTTTCGCCAAGTGGACGTAGCACATGGGAGGATCACGCTATTCCCCCCAGTTCCCCCTCCCCCCTGAACAGGCGCCCCGACCGATCAGAGGAGGCGCAAGTGTAGCGACCAGGACACATACCCACATCCAGCTTCCCACCCACAGACACGGCCAATTGTGTCTGTAGGGACGCCCGACCATTGTGTCTGTAGGGATGCTCGACCAAGTTGGAGGTAACACGGGGATTCGAACCAGCGATCCCCGTGTTGGTAGGCAATGGAATAGACTGCTACATTACCCTGACGCTCCTAAAGGTTGGTAAAATTAACAGATCACCAGCTGTGTAAAATGCTTGTGACCCTACTCAGATGAATATAATCGGACTAAATGACATCAAACTTGAAACAGTAAAATTATTACCACACCTGTCTGATGATTGGATTATAGATCAACAAGTAATTGCACCCGTTGCAGATTAAGTGATGCGTCCTTGTGAAGAAAAGATAGATGGAAACATACAGTATAGGACAGATAGGACAGAAAGGGATAGAAAGACGGCTCTGAAAGATGCATGAGCGCAGAGATGGTATGAGAAGCAAGCCAGACACCACCTCCTCCCTGACACACTGCTTTTCCAAGGCTACATGACGCAAGCTGTGATATTTAGCAGTTGTTGTTTGCCAGTTCACTCTATATAGGGAAATGTCGCATGTACCATAACCGCATTCAAAAGAAAGCACTTAAGGAAAATTGCCCTCATTTGCGTGAGGTTCCTTGCAAATGGAGGCCCAGCACCAAGAAAAATTACCTGCGTCTCTTTGTGCTGCTTTTCATGGGAGTCATGCGTCATACGGAGCCTCACAGTTTCACTTCCAAATGAACAGGCTGTCAGCATCTTTTTTTCTGTCATCACTTCTTGTTTTCTTCAGACCAAGTCATTTTCATTGAATCCAGAGCATTGGTGTGCATGCTGGCCTGCATTTCAAGTTGTGTGCACGGTTATCTCATCAGTCTTAAAAAGTCGGGACTTGTGCAGAAGTGCATGATTGAATGCGGTTCATTTGAAGTGTATTTTTAGTGATTGGAGTTTTTCTTTCTTTTGGCAGCGAGCCCTCATATTAGTGACCCTGTGGCACCCATTCACTTAAACCCTGTCGCCACCGTAAAACCACGCCCGTGTACGCCTGTTCCCCTCGATGGAGAAATGACCATCTTCAGTATGCAAAGAAATTTGAGAAGGGATGAAGTAATTAACAAAATGAAGTGGCTCTCTCTGGAGACTTCAGGTATTTGAGTTTGATCGGTGTGGGGAGGAAGTCCACTATATTAAATCCATCAAGGCTCAATAAAGGGTTCATTACCACTTGATTGATGACAGCGAGTGTTCTCAGCCACCGGACGTACATCTTTCTCTAATATTAGTCATAAACAACCTAGGCACAATATGACGTCCATCAGGCAAGCAGTCAATCTTTACTCTATTGTACCCATTTAGGAGTCCTAAACCGTGAAAAACTGAGCTAAATTGTTAAATTGGTGTTTTGTGCTGTCGGTTTTGCAGCATGGGAAATGAAACAACAGAGTACCACGTCACATTCCCAGTGAACTGATTTTCGTGATGGTTTCTTTTTCAGTGTGTGAATGATCAGTAACACATCAACAAAGCAGAATTTGGCATTAAAAACCGCTTGAACCATCCAGGTAGTGTGGCGGTCTATTCCGTTGCCTACCAACACAAGGATCGCTGGTTCAAATCCCGATGTTACCTCCGGCTTGGTCAGGGTTAAAAAGTGGGACCGGAGGATGTGCTCCAATTATTGGGGCATCACATTGCTCAGCCTCCCTGGAAAAGTCTACTCTAGGGTGCTGGAAAGGAGGCTCCGACCGATTGTCAAACCTTGGATCCAGGAGGAACAATGCGGATTATGTCCTGGCCGTGGAACAACGGGCCAACTCTTTACCCTTGCGGAAGTGCTGAGGGAGGCATGGGAGTTTGATCAGCCAGTCCACATGTGTTTTGTGGACTTGGATAAGGCTTACAGCCATGTACCCTGGGGCACTCTGTGGAGGGTACTGTGGGAGTATGGGGTACCGGGGCAGTTGCTACAAGTCATCTGGTCCATGCATAACCAATGTGGGAGCTGTGTCCGCATTCTCGGCACAAAGTCCAACATGTTTTCGGTGGGTGTCGGACTCCGCGAAGGTTGTCCCTTGTCTCCGATTCTGTCTGTGATATTCATGGACAGGATCTCAAGGTGCAGCCAAGGTGAGGAGTGTGTCCATTTTGGGAACCTCAGAATTGTATCTCTGCTTTTTGCAGATGATGTGGTTTTTTTGGCATCATCAGAACACAACCTCCAGCTCACACTGGGGCGGTTTGCAGCTGAGTGTGAAATGGCTGGGATGAGAGTCAGCACCTGTTCTCTACCGGAAAATGATGGATTGCTCCCTCTGGGTTGGGGATGAGTTGTTGCCTCAAGTGAAGGAGTTCAAGTATCTCGGGGTCTTGTTCACGAGTGAGGGTAGGATGGAGCAGGAAATTGACAGGTGGATTGGTGCAGCATCAGCAGTAATGCGGACATTGTACTGGACCGTTGTGGTGAAGAGGGAGCTGAACCAGAAGGCAAAGCTCTCAATTTACCAGTCAATCGTCATTCCAACCCTCACCTATGGTCATGAGCTTTGGGTAGTGACCGAAAGGGTGAGATCATGGATACAAGTGGCTGAAGTGAGTTTCCTCCGTAGGGTGTCTGGGCTCAGCCTTAGAGATAGGGTGAGGAGCTCGGACATCCGAAGGGAGCTCGGAGTAGAGCCGCTGCTCCTTCACATCGAAGGAGCCAGTTGAGGTGTTTCAGGCATCTGATTAGGATGCCCCCTGATCACCTTCCTTTGGAGGTTTACTGGGCACGGCCAATTGGGAGGAGACCCCGAGGTAGACCCAGAACTTGCTGGAGGGACTACATGTCCAATCTGGCCTGGGAATGCCTTGGGATCCGCCAGGAGGAGCTGGTGGGCATTGCTGGGGAGAGGGATGTCTGGAGCGGCTACATAGCTTGCTGCTACCATGACCTGACCCCGGAGAAGCGGCTGAAGATGAATGAATGAAATGGCAGTTGCATCCAAGAAGGACCTGCATACTTCACCCTGATTGGATAAAAACATCTGGTCACCAGTCGTAATTAGGAAATGACATCTGAGTTTGTTTACTGCTTCATTTTCCTTGAGACAAAAGGAGTGCCATGAAGACAGGCTTCATTATGATGACATGCACACATGGCTGAGTGAGTCACTGTGTTCAATGACATAGTCTGTCAAACAAAAGTGTCTTTTCCTTTCATGTGTGATTGCCTTATCCTCTCCGAGCTAATGAAAACTGCATTGATCTGAAGTCAGTCAAGGTTGTTTGGTGATTTGTATCTCTTGTTTTTATTATTTTATCTGAAGTGATTCATCTCTGCATAAAAAAAATGCCAATGGTAGATGAAAGGGTACAAAAAAATAAAATAAAAAGTTTTGGTCTGTGAAACCATTTGCCAACTACACGAGATGTACAGTCACAAAAGAACTGAAAGACTCCTGTCGTAAAGAAAATGTTTAGGGCCCAGTTCTGCTCCATCAGCTCTGCATCCCCAACCTGCCGGCCATTTGCCCGGTGGCCACCCGACCATCTGCTTTAACCACCCTGGGGAAGAATGTCCTTTTCTGAGGTCTTTGGAGACACCACCTCCAAAATGATATAATAATTGTGTCTTAATTCAGGGGCCACATCCTTCGAAGGACACAGCTACAAGGGTGTGTCCTTCATAGACCGTGGAGGCTGGAACTGAGTGTTGTTAAATGAGACAGTCTGGTCTATGGAGGATTTCCAGCTGCATCACGAGCTGTTCCCGCCCTTACTCTTGCGTAACAAAGTGCCACTCCTTTTGCCTAGAAATGTTGACAGCTGCAGTTGACATTCAGCTAATTACACAGCCAGAATCCTCCGCAGACCACCATCTTATTTAATGATGCTCACCTTAACGTTAGAAATTGAGCCAGAAATGTAATTTTATTTATTTTCTTTTACCATTTATTCAAGGAAATGGAGATGCTTCACTGCCGGTGCCAACATGTGATGTATCTAATTGTTGTCCACAGTTGGCAACGCCATGTTCTCTTTTTGGAAAAAAATCCAACCAGACTTAAAAGCATTCTGGGATAGGTTGGGCCACAAAGGATCCATCTGTTGCATCCTCCAAATTCGGGAAAAGAAAGGCCGCATTTGAAGGAGCCTTGGCGCACTGCTGTGACATGATCGGTCTTCAAATGCAACTTTCAAAGGATGCGGCCGCTGAATTGGGACAAATCAGACTCTGGAAGACAAGGTCCCTCCGACGGTGTCTGGAGCAGGCTCGGCCACAGGTTGGCCCAGATAGGCCATCTCATCAGCAACACACGGTGCTTAATAAGCTGGAGGGTGGAGGACAGTAAGAGAGGAGAAAGAAGAAAACCGGGGGGGGGGGGGGGTCAGGAGCAGAAGCCTTTTGTGCTTATAAAGACTCTTTTTTTTGCCTTACTGTAAGTGCCTCTTTTGTTTGGTAGTACTCGGCAACACCCAGAGGACAGGACTCGGCGGTCGAAACTGAGCTGACCGCCTTGGCATTCAGTACTGTGATGAATAGTCACGACGCTGAATTATTTCTCCCTTTTGGGAGGTCTTTCTTCTCATGTGCCAGTGCTGTATTAAGTGCTCATTTTAACTGATTGGTTCCTTTGTGTTTTGAGGCCACGTTTGCACTCATTCACCCTTCTTATGCCAAAAATCCATCTTTTTTCAGTTTTAGGCATATTTCTGTCACAGTCATGGCTGTTGCTCAATGTGTGATTGCCTTATCCTCTCCGAGCTAATGAAAACTGCATTGATCTGAAGTCAGCCAAGGTTGTTTGGTGATTTGCATCTCTTGTTTTTATTATCTCCTCTGAAGTGATTCATCTCTGCATAAAAAAAAATGGCATCGCATGGTAGATGAAAGGGTACAAAAAAAAAGTTTTGGTCTGTGATACCATTTGCCAACTACACAAGATGTACAGTCACAAAAGAAGGGAAAGACTCCTGTTGCAAGGAAAATGTTTAGGGCCGATTTCTGCGCCATCATCTCTGCATCCCCGCCTGCCGGCCGTTTGCCCAGTGGCCACCCGACCATCTGCTTTAACCACCCTGGGGAAGAATGTCCTTTTCTGAGGTCTTTGGAGACACCACCTCCAAAATGATATAATAATTGTGTCTCAATTCAGGGGCCACATGCTGTATTAAGTGCTCATTTTAACTGATTGGTTCCTTTGTGTTTTGAGGCCACGTTTGCACTCATTCACCCTCCTTATGCCAAAAATCCATCTTTTTTCAGTTTTAGTCATATTTCTGTCACAGTCATGGCTGTGACAGAAATGAATCGAGACTGTAAACTCCTGAGATGCAGCACAGGGAGCTACAGTGAGGTTTGTCTTATGCATGCTCACTAATCCAGGTAAGAATATCACAGAGAGCTAAATCAGTTCATCTGGACACGACGTTTATCGAGCGAGAAACGTTTCATCACTCATCATACAGTGAGGTTTATGAGGTGTCACGCAGATAAGATGACCAGAGAGTGTGCGCTAATATCAGTTCCACCACTGCCTAAATTTCCTCATCCAATCTCACCGTTGTACCATGAAATGAGCATTAACTTAAGTATATTTGCACCATTGCTTGCTTAAAGGTGCAGTCCTGAAGATCACAAATTTTTTTTTGTTTAATTTACTGACACCTACGCTGATACTAGTAACTGTGAATTCATTCAAAATGATACCGTCACCAGTGCTGTTGTGTACGGAGCCCCTAATGTCCCAAAAGGTGATATTTATATTTTATCTTGTGTTCACAAGATAATAACTTGTCTTGATGCATGCTCAATAATCCAGGTAAGAAAACCAAAGAAGGTTGAATCAGTTCGTCCGGATGCAAATTTTTTTGACAGATGTATGTTTCACCACTCAACTAAGTTGACATTTTCAGTCTAAACTGACTGCAGATATCCTCACCCCTTATAAACCATACAGTACAATACAGTTGCATAATGACCGAAACCAACGACCAGTTTTATATGCAACTATGCAAATATGGGTGTGGCCTTTAAGTAGAGTTTCAAAGGCCATGTGTACTTTTCATTGAGGATTGGGGAATAGTTGCAATCACAGCATTGTAAGATGGCGACAGATGTACTCTTAGCCCCCCCCCCCCCCCGGTTCAGGGATGGTTGTTCCCTCTTATCATAGATTGCCTGTTTGACACACCATTCAAATCATCTTTCCTCCCTATCAAGGATGTGCACATCCTCATCCCTGTACGCTGTGTACGCTGTTAAGTGCCGGGAGGATTGCAGTGACTTATACATTGGGGAAACTAAACAGACGCTGGCCAAAAGAAGGGCATAACACAGGAGAGCTAACATGTCAGGCCAGGACTCCACAGTCTACACCCATCTACAGGCCAGTGGCCATTCTTTCAAGGATGAGGATGTGCACATCCTTGATAGGGAGGAATGCTGGTTTGAACGGGGAGTCAAAGAGGCCATCTATGTGAAGAGGGACTACCATCCCTGAACCAAGGGGGAGGGGGGGCTAAGAGTACGTCTGTCACCATCTTACAATACTGTGACTGAAACTATTCCCCAATCCTCTGTGAATAGTACACATGGCCATTGAAACTCTAGTTAATGGGCACACCCATATTTGATCATGAAACTGGTCGTTGGTTTCGGTCATTATACATCTGTCGCCAATTTACAATGCTGTGATTGCAACAATCCCTAATCCTCTGTGAATAGCACACATGGCCTTTGAAATGCTAGTTAAAGGTCACACCCATATTTGCATGGGAAACTGGTCATTGGTTTCGGTCGTTAGGGCCCTGACACACCAATGTTGGGCCGTCAGTGAGAGTCTGTGACCCTAGTTTTTGTGGTGTGTCCCGCACCATCGGCACTAGTCGGACCCCTGTCGGCAGCTTTTCGTCCGATTCAGCATGTTGAATCGGCAGAGCCCGTTGCTGAGAGAGATCGCTCTGATTGGCTGTTCAGCTTAGCGAATCAGTGCAGAATGTACATGGTAGTTGGGCGTCAGCTGTAGTCTGCGGTGTGTTCAAGTGCTACTTTTTGGCCCAGATGACAGCTGACATGAGGCGACGTAACAGTTGGCCTTCGTCGCTGCTAGTTGGTTTGGGGTGTCGGGGTAGGCAGTGTATTGTACTGTATTGTATTGTTCATAAGGGTGGGGCTACCTCAGTGAGTTTAGACTGAAGAGGTCAATTTAGTTGAGTGATGAACTGTATCTGTCAATAAACATTGTATCCAGATGAACTGATCCAACCTTCTTTGAAGATAATAACTTGTTTGCACAAGAAAAAAAATAGCACCCTTCAGGACTTTAGGGGCTCTGCAATTGTGTCAGCATCTTCCCCGCTGCAGAGCAAAACAAAGTTTATTTATGTTTTAGTATATGTTAGTAAAGGTCTCCTAACAGATTGGTCTGCCTTATCTGCTTGCTAGCAGCAACAACATCATTTCTTCAAACTCCACACATGGCTGCTGTGGCGAATACATAAAACGCTGTGCACCGCTCCAGTTTTCCTAGTAATGTTCTACCCGAGGGCCACCGTTTAGATGAGAAACTATAAAGGTGTTTAGGATTTCAATATTCGTGGATTATTCATTCATTCATCCATTATCCAAACCGCTTATCCTTACTCAGGGTCGCAGGGATGCTGGAGTCTATCCCAGCAGTCAATGGGCGGCAGATGGGGAGACACCCTGGACAGGCCGCCAGGCCATCACAGGGCTCACACACACACACACACACACACACACACACACACACACACACACACACCTAGGGACAATTTAGTGTGGCCGATTCACCTGACCTACATGTCTTTGGACTGTGGGAGGAAACCGGAGCACTCGGAGGAAACCCACGCAGACACGGGGAGAACATGCAAACTCCACACAGAGGACGACCTGGGATGACCCCCAAGGTTGGACTACCTCGGGGCTTGAACCCAGGTCCTTCTTGCTATGAGGCGACTGCACTAACCACTGCGCCACCGGCAGAATTCTATTGTATACGAATTCTATATGAATATTCGTGGATTACTGTCATAAATACTCTGGTGATTGAATATAGCGAAAAGGATATTTGTTTGCATATTAATCTTTAAGACTGTCACTTTAAGTCCAAAATCTGAAAACGATGGAGGCCAACCTGTGGCTGGAGGGGAGCGGCATATCTGCTACGCTCTCCTTGGGCACACAGCTACAGTTATAAAATTAATAGTATTAACTGATGAATGGACTCTGAAATACAGATTAGCAGAGAAGTACCGACATTTAAAATGAGGGAAAAGTCACTTAACAGCCAACGAGAAATGGACTTGAGGAACATTACTTCTAGCACAGTTTCTACGTTATAATTGGGCATATTAATCATTTACATAACCTTTCCCAGGCCACAAGCCAGATTATGGCTCTATATTTAGTATCTTACACACATGCAACACGCACACACACACACACACACTCTGACCATTTCACAGTCTGTCCTCTTTTTTTGGTGTCTCAATGTTCTGTTGATGCCGCAGCCCAAAACTGGGAAACTTCGCTGTCCGAAACCTCTCATCTCGACCCTCCCTGTGACGACTTGATGTTGTCTCTGCTGAAATGTACTGTCTTTATGGACAGATGCCAGATGGAAGCCAGATCACGTTAAAGCAGGGCGACCAGCCGTTTCCTCTGGCGTGTGTAGTACGTGTAAGTCCGCGGGTTTGTGTGAATGTGTACCGCGTGTGGGTTCGATTCCCGGAGGGGTGTGAAACTTCACGCTGCTTCATGCAGCTCCCTTTGAACAAACTCGATTTGTACGGCCAAACTCTTAAAGTAAAATGCCTGCTACGACATGGCTCCATTTACATCCGGAGATGCTTTATTGGTGGCTGGAGAAAAGATAAAGGCCGTGATTTATGAGAGAAAACGGCGTGCCGGGCTAAGCTTGATCGCACGGAGCGAGGGAGCCGTCTGATTCTGTTCAGAGGTGGGTGAGAGGGCAGTTCGGTAAAATTGCAGATGGTGCAGGGAGATGGGTTACGGTTGGAAATCTGAGGAGATAAGGCACGTTCCAGGCGAATATTAAAACTGCAACACCACACCACACAGACCCTCTATCACACTGTCGCTTGATCACCTTTCTTTTTAGTCATCCTTTGCAAAATTAACCCCGATGCGATATCTTCAGCTTGGGGTACACTGAATCCTCGGTATGTCGGTTCACCATCAACCCCAGGTGTCACGAGGCCTCATCATGCAATGTGGTTAAACTGGCGCAAGGCCCAAAGAGCGCTTTCTTGGAAGTGTCCCCCTAGCACAGCATCTGCTGGTGTCTGCTGGCCACTTTCTACTCATTAGCACGCAGACTGGTAAAGGACATCTTCCATCTGGTAGCCTGCAGCATCACACACTGTACAGCGTGACGTGGCTCTAATACCAAACAGGGCTTAAGTGTAGACACACTGCCAACATGCACGCAGTGTGTAGATGCAGATGTTGAACACGCGTATGTGTGCACACCGGTTTGCTGTACGTTTAACTTGCAGTCCACACAACCGGTACACTCCACAATCATAACGCTTCATGGTTGCTGAGAATGTTTTACAGAAGAAATGCACATGCATTTATCCAAAGAAATGCACATACACACACACACACACACACACACACACACACACACACACACACACACACACACACACACACACACACACACACACAGCAACATTTATCAAAGGAAGTGTAACATGATGGGCGGAAGATCCTTAGAGGCATAATGTTTAACATTTCTTGTGAATATGAATAGTCATCGAAACAAAGTTAAACGCCTCCCGACTCCCCAGATTTCTGCATTGAACAATACAGAAGCCAGGCAGGTAGTATGTAGTGACAGAAGTCAGCGGCAGGATAAAAATTACACTTAACCCCTTTAGGCATGGTCCACATGAAACACTAATCTCCATCTACCGTAAGAAGACCAGTTCTTAGCACCTATTGTATTCACTCATTAAAAAAAAAAAATTATTTCTTGCGCTTTTACTTTAGCACTGGTTTTGCTCTTAGATGCTTGTTTAGATGCACTTATGACCTCTGAATACTAGTAGTTCTCCTGATTCCCTACGTTAAATGCATTTATTGTAAGTTGCTTTGGATAAAAGTGTCTCCTAAATGACTGTAATATAATGTAATGTAAAGACCAGAGAAGTTTTCTAGCTGTCCTAAATACATAAGAAATCTAATTGTTCTCTCTACTTTGAAAATTTGGAAGCAATTTGGGCAACACTTTCCGTCCCCACTCCATGCAGCCCCATTTGTAATAACCACCTGTTTCCTCCCTCTAATTTAGATACAGCTTTCAATCTGTGGCGAGAGAGAGGCCTGGCCCATTTCTCAGATTTACATTTAAAGGGCTCATTCAACACTTTTAATGATCTCTGCTTAAAGTGCAATTTACAATCTCAATCTCACTTGTTCCGCTATCTTCAAGCTCGTAATTACGCTCGCACACATTTCCCATCTTTCCCTCAGCTTCCAGCAGGCTCTCTTGTCTCTAAGGTACTTTCTGTCCCAGGGCACGTGGCAGGGTCTCAGTTTAATATGACCTTATATCATCCTCGGGTTTGACTTCTCTAGCGGGGGTTAGGGGTAGTTGGGAACAGGCTAGAACGTGATGTGACAGATGAATGGTGGGACAGGGCACTAGCCAGGGTCAACTCTACATCCTCATGTTCCCGTTTCAGTTGAATTCAGTTTAAGGTCTTGCATAGGGTTCATTTTACAAAAGCTAAGCTTTGTAGGCTGTTTCCAGGCGTGAGGGATGCCTGCCATAGAAGTGGCTCATCACCGGTGAATCGTAGTCATATGTTTTTCTCCTGTCCAAAATTAGCCGAGTTCTGGTCCCTTTTCTTTAAGATGATAGGAGAAGCCCTCAAAATTACACTGGATCCCTGCCCCTTGATAGCCATTTTTGGGGTACCCCCTATGCTGACCAGTCTTACCAAGGAAAATTCTGATGTTGCCGCCTTTGCCTCACTCATTGCCTATAGACACATTCTGTTACAGTGGAAAAGCCCAAATCCACCTCCCGCTACCTCCTGGTTAAAGGATTTAATGCCATTTCTCCTGTTAGAGAAGCTGAAGTATTATTTTAGAGGCTCAACTGCTTAGTTCTACAAAAAATGGCAGCCTATTATCTCATATGTAAATTCTCCTACCTCTCTGGACCCAGTGAATTCGTTCCTTGGGGTGGGCATCCCGCGCATCCTTTTTATTGCGCTGACCTCCCTATTTTATTTTATTTCATTTTATCAACTCCTTGTGTGTGTGTGTGTGTGTGTGTGTGTGTGTGTGTGTGTGTGTGTGTGTGTGTGTGTGTACACGTGTGTGTGTGTACACGTGTATCTTATTTACTTATTCAGTTGTCTATGTACACTACCGTTCAAAAGTTTGGGATCACATTGAAATGTCCATATTTTTGAAGGAAAAGCACTGTACTTTTCAATGAAGATAACTTTAAACTAGTCTTAACTTTAAAGAAATACACTCTATACATTGCTAATGTGGTAAATGACTATTCTAGCTGCAAATGTCTGGTTTTTGGTGCAATATCTACATAGGTGTATAGAGGCCCATTTCAAGCAACTATCACTCCAGTGTTCTAATGGTACAATGTGTTTGCTCATTGGCTCAGAAGGCTAATTGATGATTAGAAAACCCCTTGTGCAATCATGTTCACACATCTGAAAACAGTTTAGCTCGTTACAGAAGCTACAAAACTGACCTTCCTTTGAGCAGATTGAGTTTCTGGAGCATCACATTTGTGGGGTCAATTAAACGCTCAAAATGGCCAGAAAAAGAGAACTTTCATCTGAAACTCGACAGTCTATTCTTGTTCTTAGAAATGAAGGCTATTCCATGCGAGAAATTGCTAAGAAATTGAAGATTTCCTACACCGGTGTGTACTACTCCCTTCAGAGGACAGCACAAACAGGCTCTAACCAGAGTAGAAAAAGAAGTGGGAGGCCGCGTTGCACAACTGAGCAAGAAGATAAGTACATTAGAGTCTCTAGTTTGAGAAACAGACGCCTCACAGGTCCCCAACTGGCATCTTCATTAAATAGTACCCGCAAAACACCAGTGTCAACATCTACAGTGAAGAGGCGGCTGCGGGATTCTGGGCTTCAGGGCAGAGTGGCAAAGAAAAAGCCATATCTGAGACCGACCAATAAAAGAAAAAGATTAAGATGGGCAAAAGAACACAGACATTGGACAGTGGAAGACTGGAAAAAAGTGTTGTGGACGGATGAATCCAAGTTTGAGGTGTTTGGATCACAAAGAAGAACGTTTGTGAGACGCAGAACAAATGAAAAGATGCTGGAAGAATGCCTGACGCCATCTGTTAAGCATGGTGGAGGTAATGTGATGGTCTGGGGTTGCTTTGGTGCTGGTAAGGTGGGAGATTTGTACAGGGTAAAAGGGATTCTGAATAAGGAAGGCTATCACTCCATTTTGCAACGCCATGCCATACCCAGTGGACAGCGCTTGATTGGAGCCAATTTCATCCTACAACAGGACAATGACCCTAAAAACACCTCCAAATTGTGCAAGAACTATTTAGAGCAGAAGCAGGCAGCTGGTATTCTATCGGTAATGGAGTGGCCAGTGCAGTCACCAGATCTGAACCCCATTGAGCTGTTGTGGGAGCAGCTTGACCGTATGGTACGCAAGAAGTGCCCATCCAACCAATCCAACTTGTGGGAGCTGCTTCTGGAAGCGTGGGGTGCAATTTCTCCAGATTACCTCAACAAATTAACAGCTAGAATGCCAAAGGTCTGCAATGCTGTAATTGCTGCAAATGGAGGATTCTTTGACGAAAGCAAAGTTTGATGTAAAAAAAATCTTATTTCAAATACAAATCATTATTTCTAACCTTGTCAATGTCTTGACTCTATTTTCTATTCATTTCACAACATATGGTGGTGAATAAGTGTGACTTTTCATGGAAAACACAAAATTGTTTGGGTGATCCCAAACTTTTGAACGGTAGTGTATATATTTTTTTCTTCTTCCCTGTTTTCTTTAAGAATTTGGGATGGGTGGGGGGAAGGAGCAAGGTGTTGTTGTAGTTCTCTATTCTAACACACCAAAAAAAAAATGTTGTGAAACACTGATCTGTTCTTTGTGTCTAACATTTATATAAAACACTGGTTTCCAATAAAAAAAGAAATAAAAAAAGAAGAAGACCAGAGAAGACTAAAGCACTATAATACAAATATATTTAATAAGTGCAGGGACTGCAGGAGAACGGCATCTTTTGGCTCCATATACTTAGGACAGCTTTTATAAATTTATTTCTGATTTTTCCCTTTTTCTCCCAATTTAGTGGCCAATCAATCCCTATTTTTTAGTTCAAACACCCACCCTCGTACTGCATGCGTTTGCCAACTGCATCTCTCCGGCCGGCAGTCTCGAAGGAGACGCCTTGCCACTTTCGTGACGAGGTGAATCCAGGCCAAATATACGTTTATCATCTATATAATATAGATGATAAACTGATTCGAATAGCTGCTAATTACATTGCACACGCTGTCTGTCACATAATGAATACCAGCCTGAAACAATCGATCTTTCCACAAGCTTGGAAGGAAGCAAAAGTCATACCATTGTCCAAAGATAAGAAAACATCATTTAGTGGCCATAACAGCCGGCCCATAAGCTTGCTATCATCTATAAGTAAGATCTTTGAGAAGGCAATTTGTGATCAAATACAAGAATACTACTCAGCAAATAATCTGATAACAGATTATTGCCTATAGAAAGGGATATTCTACATGCACAGCTCTAGCTCAAATGACAGATGACTGGTACAAAGATTTGGACAGCAAAATCATCTGTGGTGCAGTCCTATTAGATTTTATAGCAGCATTTGATGTAATTGACCACAATCTCCTCCTTGAAAAGCTGGAATCTTATGGTTTTAGACCATCTGCAATGGCCTGGATGGAAAGTTATTTGATGCATAGATCACAGAGAGTATTCTTTAATGGAGATAACTCAGATAGTGTATCTATAGAGTGTGGAATTCCTCAAGGAAGCTGCCTAGGTCCACTTATGTACTCCATTTTTACAAATGATTTACCTCTTGTACTAAAAGATGCTAAATTAACGATGTATGCAGATGACACTACAGTGTATGCATCAGCAACAACACCTACTGAGTTAAATGTCATCTTGAATAGGGAGCTAGATATAATTGGGAAATGGGTCTTTGAAAACAAACTGATACTTAACGCAACTAAAATGAAAAGCATTATATTTGGTTCAAATCATTCTCTTAGGAAAGAGCCAGAGCTAAAACTCTTTATAAATAAAACACCAATCCAACAAGTAAAGGAAACTGAGCTCCTGGGCATCATTCTTGACAATAAGATGCCCTGGTCAAAACACACTGACATTGTTGTAAACAGAATGGGTAAGGCACTGGCAGTGGTAAGGCGATGCAGAAAATACCTTACACCAGAATTGACTAAAATGGGAATATACACTGTTGTTCTCTCACAGCTTGACTATTGCCAAACAATATGGGTGAATGCCATGAAAAAAGATTTAAGCAAACTCCAGTTGGTGCAGAACAAGGCGGCACGCCTTGCTCTCCAAGGTCCATACAATACGAACATCAACAGCATGCACTTCTGTCTACAATGGTTAAAAGTTGAGGACAGAATGAATGCTGCACTTCTGTCTTCAATATGGAAGGTTTTACAATACAAAACTCCATTATATCAGTACAATCAGTTAAAACACATTCAGAATCATATACATATGCCACTAGAGAGGCAACAGAAGGCCGGTTGTCACTTCCTAAGCAAAACATTAATTACCTGAAGCGTACGGTAGAATACAGATCAATGAAAGCATGGAATTCCTTACCACTGCCAATGACTAAACTGACACAGAAATCAATATTTAAACAGCAAATAAAGAAACACCTTTGAATATTAAATTTGTAGGACGCAAAATACATGGTCATACGTACACATATTACACACACACACACACACACACACATGCAGGACAGGGTAAGGTGTGATTCGAACTGAATCGTGTAGCCTGGATGGTCTCAACAGTTTGTGCATTGGAATGATTTGTGTATGTCTCTTTGCTGTTGGATGATGACTTATATGTGTATTGTAAAGTTTAATGTAGGTTTTTGCTATTTTTGTTTGTTTTTCTGTCTTGTTTTGAAATGTATGTATTGTTTTTATGTGGACCCCAGTAAGACTAGCGGTGCTTTAGGGCACAGCTAATGGGGATCCCGATAAATAAACAAACAAACAAATAAACAAACCACTGCTTTTTCCGACACACACATAGACACATTCATGTGACGAACACCAGCCGACCCCTCCCTCCCTCCCGAAGACAGCGTTGCCAATTATTGCTGCTTCATCAAGTCCGGCCATAGTTGGATCTGTCGAGACCGAGGTGCGAACCCCGGTCCCCAGTGGGCATTGACACAAAGCTGATGCTTAGACCGCTACACCACCGTGGACCCACTTAGGACATCTTTTATTTTGGGAGATATAATTTGGTAGTGGGTGGCACGGTGGCGCAGTGGTTGGCATGGTCGCCTCACAGCAAGAAGGTCATGGGTTCAAGCCCTGGGGTAGTCCACCCTTGGGGGGGGGGGATTATCCTGGGTTGTCCCCTGTGTGGAGTTTGCATGTTCTCCTCGTGTCTGCGTGGGATTCCTCCGGGGGCTCCAGTTTCCCCCGCAGTCCAAAGACATGTAGGTCAGGTGAATCGGCCGTACCACATTGTCGCTAGGTATGAGTGTGTGTGTGTGTGTGTGTGTGTGTGTGTGTGTGTGTGTGTGTGTGTGTGTGTGTGTGTGTGTGTGTGTGTGTGTGTGTGTGTGTGTGTGTGTGTGTGTGTGTGTGTGTGTGTGTGTAGGCCCTGTGATGGCCTGGCGGCCTGTGCAGGGTGTCTCCCCGCCTGCCACCCAGTGACTGCTGGGATAGGCTCCAGCACCCTGAGAGCAGGATAAGCGGTTCAGATAATGGATGGATAATTTGGTAGTATTTTTGGGTTTCCAAAATCCCTCGCCAAGATTCAATTTCACCTCCTATCTGGTCCATTAGCTTTCCTTTCCTGTAAAAAATACTCGTTTTTAACCATTAAAACAAGACAAGGGCCTTTGTGACATTTAACAGAAGTCCCTGACTCATGAAACCATGAAACCATGAGATATAAATATCTTTATCATGAACAACCCCTCGGGGGGAAGCAAGTCCCGAACAAGGGCAGCATTCGAAGGATAAGGATTTTCAGATAGGTCTGACGAGTGAGCTATCTTCGATCTTGAAAAGGAAATACCCCCCCAGGTAAAAGTTAACACGCACACAGACGCAGCAGATGTTTTCCTCCTCGGCCGATAAGGCCCAGAAATGATCTTTATTAATGCTGCAGTGGAAGCGCCGTATTAAGTGTCAGCGGCATTTTACTGAAGACTTGCCGTGCTTAATGAGCAGGGCTGCCTATGTTCTCTGGATCGAGATGTCAGTGTAGCGACGTTATCCAGGACAGGACAAGACAAAAGGATAGCCAAATGGTTTCTCAGAAACTGTGAGCCCTTCAAAGGAAGCCGTTCATCTGGGGGAAACCTCTCACTATCATGCCTTTAATAGATCAAGCACTTGTACCGTTATTCATCAGGATCTTGTTGAAGTTATAATACAGTTTGTTCATGCACTGGGTTTTTAGCCCACCATGATTTCTTTCTTTCTTTATTTATTAATTTTACTTATTTATTTTATTGCATTTTATTGCATTTATTAGTTATTTATTTTAGTGTGTGTGTGTGTGTGTGTGTATACATATACACATACACACATATACATATATACATACACACACACACACTCTCTCACACACACACACACACACACACACACACACACACACACACACACACACATAGTGTTTTTATCATTTGTTTTGGTGGCATGGTGGCACAGTGGTTAGTGCAGTCACCTCACAGCAAGAAGATCCTGTGTTCGAGCCCTGGGGTAGTCCAACCGTGGGGGTCGTCCCGGATCATCCTCTGTAGAGTTTACATGTTCTCCCCGTGTCTGCATGGGTTTCCTCCCACAGTCCAAAGACATGTAGGTCAAATGAATCGGCCGTACTAGATATTGTCCCTAGGTGTGGCTGTGTGTGTGTGTGTGTGTGTGTGTGTGTGTGTGTGTGTGTGTGTGATGGCCTGGTGACTTGTCCAGGGTGTCTCCCCGCCTGCCGCGCAATGACTGCTGCGATAGGCTCCAGCTTCCTGCGACCCTACGTACGATAAGAGGTTTTGATAATGGATGGATGGATGGATGCATAGTTTTTAGCCCATGCAGTTTGAGGTTGTGTGGTTTGGTGGGAGACCTGACATGTGCGCGTATGGCACATCTGCAGAGCCACACTATCCCAGAGAAGGATTCACTGACTCAGATGAGTGTGGCCACCTGGATAATGCACACATGTGATCTTCAAACTCCCCGTTCACTTTACTAGGTCCACCCACTGCCCAGTGCACCGGGTGAAGCTCAGTGGAGGGATATGTTTATGCAGTGGAGTGGTGCGGTTCCCCATAACGTCCTCTGAAGCCCCAAGCTATTTCACATCTTCAACGGCTCATTTCCTCTGCAGCTTCGGAGCATAGCTTTATTTAACAGGAAAGATGAGGTTCCTCCCCAAACCCGGCACAAAGCATAGACGCACACGCCTGAACATGTGACGCCATGGACAATTGCTGATGCAAATATATAAAGGGGCACAATAGCTGGCTTAGTGGTTTTCCATTTGCCGGAGGGATTACACGGAGGGGGCGGTGCAGTCTATATCTGTCTGTCTATGACACTCGCTCTCATGCTTAAAATGATTTATGGCATGCAAAAGGCCTGGATACGGGGAAAGAGGGAAGTGAGATGGAGGTATAGGGATGTGGGAGCATGTCTTGGGAATGAAGGGGGAAACTGGAAATTAGGTTGAGTTGAGTGACAGGTAGGTGAAGTGTCTAGGGGGGGATGAATAAGGTCACGGTTGATGAATCCATTGGGATAATATGGATGCATGTATTCCGTCCACCTCAGCTGGCAATGTGTCATACATACTAGTGTATAATCTCCGAAGAGCTTTACTATCACCGACAATTATATTTATCTCATATGCATGATACACATATATGTGTGTGCGTGTGCATATGTGTGTGTGTGTGTATCTATCTATCTATCTATCTATCTATCTATCTATCTATCTATCTATCTATCTATATATATATGTATGTCTCCATGCACCATCCATATGCCAACACAATAATGTGCAGATGTGCATGGGCTTTGTGGGATGGTGCAATCCAATGACTCCCCCCCCCCCCTCCACCCCTGCTGCCCACCTGTTTGTCCAGTGCAGGTGCCAGAGTGGCAGCTGCCACAAGGGGGTTTGTCACTGATGGATGAGCCCCCCTCCCCCCCTCCTCATCACATCAAAAGGCCATCGGGCCAGATGGGAACCTGATGGGTGGCTCCTCACGGATGGGCCCCACTCACAAGGGGAATGGATCAATGAGGAAGAAAAATGATTTTGCCAGTGAGTGACTTTCAAAAAGCGGGCTTGGCAAGGTCCGCTGATAAAATGGCGGCCACTTGTAACGGATGTGGAGAGGACCAGCTCTTAACCCCATTCATTGTTAGAATAAATATCAGCCGCTGCCATGGTCTGAATGAGTGAATGAGTAGTGTGCACAGACACACACACATGCACACACACACATGCACACACACGCACACGGCACACACACCTCAACCCTTCCCCGTTTGTCTCTCTCCACACACACAAGCCCAAAGGCAATGCCTCGCCGGCATTAGGCTGGCAGAGCCTAATGACATATTGGCAATTAGAGAAGAGCATGTTTGATGATTTCATCAGGCTTGTGGCTCCGCCCCGCTTTATTTAATTGCAGTCCAGAGGAAAGTTGTGGAGTGGTGACATGATGCCAATAGCCGCTGCCAGCAGGAAATGATTGTTGATGATAGAAGTCTTGTACTTAAGTGCTGGTGGGTTTGAAAGGAGAGTCAGCTGCTTTGCTTCTTGTTGCCGGTTACAACGGGTTAACGAATGAATGGAGTTGACTTTCTGAGTGCCCTCCATGAAATTGGGGATTCTTATGATTTGTTGTTTTGCAGCTTTTCAGCCTTTTCTATAGATTTTCTGTGTGTTTACGAGGCTAAATCACTATTGCAGAATCGGGTTTCATGTTTTTCTATTGCAAACAACACGATGGCCTCTACTTTCAGTGTTGCCTACTTTGGTGGGGTGCCGTGGCACTCATTCACATTTGCCAAATGGTGGCACAAAAAAAGAAAAGAAAAAGAAAAAGGATGTGATACAGTACAGAAAACATACAATCGTCATCATATAGTGGTACATATTTAATCAATTCACCCTCACAACCCCCTCCCCCCTTTTCCTTCCCAATTGTATCCGGCCAATTACCCCACTCTTCCGAGCCATCCCGGTCGCTGCTCCACCTCCTCTGCCGATCCGGGGAAGGGCTGCAGACTACCACGTGCCTCCTCCGATACATGTGGAGTCACCAGCCGCTTCTTTTCACCTGACAGTGAGGAGTTTCACCAGGGGGACGTAGCGCGTGGGAGGATCCCGCTATTCCCTCCAGCTCCCCCTCCCCCCTGAACAGGCTCCCCGATCGACCAGAGGAGGCGCTAGTGCAGCGGCCAGGACACATACCCACACCCGGCTTCCCACCCGCAGACTGTGCCTGCAGGGACGCCCGACCAAGCCGGAGGTAACACGGGGATTCGAACCGGCGATCCCCATACTGGAAGGCATCGAAATAGACCGCCATGCCACCCGGACGCCCCCTCGCCTTTACAATCTAAATGTAGTACAGAGGGCTGTCACAGTCTGCTGATGTTATCGTAGCAGAAATCAAAATCAAGACTGTAAAGCAAAGCGGTCTGTTTCCTTCTGGTGCGTGTGTGTGTGTGTGTGTGTGTGTGTGTGTGTGTGTGTGTGTGTGTGTGTGTGTGTGTGTGTGTGTGTTTGTGTGTGTGTGTTTGTGCGCAAGAAGTCTGACAGTTTCCTGTTTGGACATGACGTTGAGCTCTCCTGTATACTTACTGCCTATGCATAATAAGGTGGCTTTGTGCAGTACTCGCTTGAAGGTGTGTGTGTGTGTCTGTGTGTGTCTGTGCACATTTGTATATCTGTGCATGTATCTGTGCTCAGTGGTGCAATTTAATGTGAAATGAACCATGGGTAATTTATGTCTGGGTGAACTGGTTGAATGATGGAGTGTGTGTGTGTGTGTGTGTGTGTGTGTGTGTGTGTGTGTGTTCTTTTTATGACAAAGTGATTGTGTGTTTCAACAATCTACCGAGCTAAATTACAGCTGTGCGACCACGAACATCTGTTTTTGTGTAAGTGTCTGTCTGACTGTGTGTTTACCGACTGATAGATTTTGCATCTTCAAATGTCCTCTAGTATCAGTCATTTTCCTTCGTGCAGAACATCGTATGTGTGTTGGCCTTTCCCCCCCTTGTTTTCCCGGTTTCCCTGTTGCCATGTGTATTTATGATTCGTCAGTGTGTGTGTGTGTGTGTGTGTGTGTGTGTGTTTGTGTATTTATTGACCCTGGCGTCACTTCCAATCTCTCTTCGTGCCCGGCCCGTTCCCAAACTTTGTCAACACCTGCACAGGAATGTTAATGGTGTCCTGTGATGGGAAGACTCAAGGTTGACGGCTCTGAGGCGACATCATTCTCCGTGCTCCCGTTCTTCCAGGAAAACTGTCTGTGCCAAAGGGACTCTGTCAGTACTCTGTCAGTACTCTGTCAGTACTCTGTCAGGACTCTGTCAGTACTCTGTCAGTACTCTGTCAGTACTCTGTCAGGACTCTGTCAGTACTCTGTCAGTACTCTGTCAGTACTCTGTCAGGACTCTGTCAGTACTCTGTCAGTACTCTGTCAGTGTTAAAGAAGGCCACTTTATTTTTGCCACTGTACAGGTTACAATGACATTTGTTCCCTGCATGCAACCCATCCTATTCTATGGGAGCAGTGGGCAGCTGCAGCACCCGGGGATCAACTCCAGTTCTTCTCTCCACCGCCTTGCTCATGGGCACAGGCAGGAGTATTAACCCTAACATGCATGTCTTTTTGATGGTGGGGGGGGAAACCGGAGAACCCGGAGGAAACCCACGCAGACACGGGGAGAACATGCAAACTCCACACAGAAAGGACCTGAGACGGCCTGGGGTTTGAACCAAGGACCTTCTTGCTGTGAGGCGACAGTGCTAACCACTGGGCCACCGTGCCACCCACATAAAGATGTTTTTGCGGTAGTATTGCAGGATTTGTGAGGGCGTTGTCGGTCATTAACCCCCCCGGCAATGACTGTGAGCCATTACAGGTCCACCGCCACAGCAGTGTGGTGCATATGGGGCTGCACGGTCTGTTGCTGTGCCCCAGCTGCAGGGATGCTGTAACCCCGTACAAAGATGCCTTTGCTGCTGAAATTGAAATGCATCGATCTGGGTAAAAGAACTGCAAGGAGCAAAAGTGAAAAATAATAAATAAATAAAAAAAGGCGAGAATAAATTATTTTCCCCTCTAGCACATTATCGATCAGGAAAGTTTGGGCTTTTCCTCAAAGAAATAAAAACCCTGGCCGGGCGCTCTTGAGAGGGGTACTGTACTGAGAGAGAGAGATGGAGGGAGACATTTAGACAGACACTGAGAGAGAGAGAGAGAGAGAGAAAGAGAGAGGGAGCGAGTACAGTTGTGTGTGTATATGCTTGTGTGCATGTATGTGTGAGTGAGTGAATGAGTGAGTGAGTGGGGGAGTGAGGGAGAGAGAGTGTGTGTGTGTTTGTGTGAAGGAGAGAGGGGAGAGAGAGAGAGAGTGAGAGCGCATGTGTACAGTCGTGTGTGTGTATATGTTTGTGTGCATATACGTGTGTGTGTGTGTGTATGAAGGAGAGAGGGGAAAGAACATGGGGGGGTCAGGGGGGGGGCGTGTGTACAGTCGTTTATGTGTATAGTTTTCTGTGCGTGTATGTGTGTGTGAGTGTTTGTGTGAAGGAGAGAGGGGAGAGAGAGTGAGAGAGAGCATGTGTACAGTTGTGTGTGTGTGTGTGTGTGTGTGTGTGTGTGTGTGTTTGTGTGTGAAGGAGAGAGGGGAAAGAACATGGGGGGGTCAGAGGGAAGAGAGAGAGAGTGAGAGAGAGCATGTGTACAGTTGTGTGTGTGTGTGTGTGTGTGTGTGTGTGTGTGTGTGTGTGTGTGTGTGTGTGTTTGTGTGTGAAGGAGAGAGGGGAAAGAACATGGGGGGGTCAGAAGGAAAAGAGAGAGAGAGAGAGAGAGAGAGAGAGCGTGTGTACAGTCATGTGTGTGTTTGTGTGCATGTACGTGTGTGTGTGTGTGTGTGTGTGTGTGTGTGTGTGTGTGTGTAGGAGAGAGGGGAAAGAACATGGGGTGGGGGGTCAGAGGAGGGGAAACAGAAACAGTGTAAGAGAGCACCAGAGATCGACCTATAGAGACTATGAGAGGACGAGAGACCCAGACAGAAAGAGTGGTGAAACGAGAGAGAGAGAGAGAGAGAGAGAGAGAGAGAGAGAGAGAGAGTTTTAAAACCGACATAGGGATTTGAGAGTATGAACTGGATTTACTAAAGCAGCTGGAATGGCTAACATAAATTTTGTCCGCATTTCATTTAATTTCTCCCTCTTCTCAGTGTTATTAATGTCGGAGCCTTAATTACTTTGTGGATGGTGGCGAGTCAACACTTTTATCCCGATAGGGCCTCTCGTTTTTTTCCTTTTTTTTTTTGAACATGGAGATGCTTCTCTTCATTTGAGCACATTTTTGAGGAGCGCTTTGGAACGTAATTAATGGACGGGACAAAACCATGAATAGCAATGTGGCAAATATGTCATTTCTTGAATGCTTCCCATTCCCCCCACCCCCCCTCGCCTCTGCTCTCTTTAGAGAGCACTTCATGGTCGAGCGGTTCATTTGTAGGAAGGCTGTAGAAAAAAAAAAAGAATGTGTGTTTAATCATAAAGCCCGTGTCGAAGTAAAGGACTAATTTTGTGGCAGCGGTCCGAGGTCTCTAAATCACCATCACAGCAACACCGGGGTCCTTTTGCCCACCGTGACTTTTGTTATGACGTATGTTGCCACAGGCGTTTGGCTTGGCTTATTAAAAAACCTGTGCAATCACGTTATGCCAACTCTATATTACTGACATTTCCCATTATCGGTTTATAGCCTACAGTAGTTCTGCAGAGTGATGACAACAGTTTTGCCTCCCTACAGATAAGGTGCAGCATCGACAAAACTGGATGCGACGAAGCTAACGGGGAAGAGTGACATCTCTGTCGTAGACAGGGTCTATTTTTGTCGTTCACGAGGAAATCTGCTTTCACAATCTGCACAATGTGAAGAGACAACCAGCGAGACACTAGCAGCAGACAATATATATTGACAAAATGCATGGTAGATTGCACAGTTTCTTGCAGCCAGTAGTCTCCGTCGAACCCACAAACCCAAAATGCATAGTGAATATAGTGTAGTGATTTTGTACGGTTCATTCATGCTACCAGGGGCTATGATGGCAGAGCAAAGGAAGTTTCTGCAAAAGTGTGCCTTGCAGATGAAAGGCTTGGGGGTGGTGTGGGGGGGATGGTGGTTGTTGAGGTTGGGGTGGGGGTGGGGGAGGTGAATAATCTTGGGGGCGATGTGTGTGATTCAGAGACGTTTAATGTTATTATTGACTGTGAGCATACTGAAATAGCAAGGGCAGCAATAGAGGAGGATGAGCTCTATTGTACTCCTGTGTGGCAGAAGCGGTTAGCCCAGGGCGGGGGGTGGAGGGGGTGAAGGCAGGGTTATGATGCTACGGGTGCATGTCACTGTGCATGCATATTTTCATGTTTATTTGTGTGCTCTCGATTTTTCCCCCCTCTCATGCATGACAGTCATGTTCAATGAATTTCAATGTCATGTGAGCACGACGGATGGCCTCCATTACCGAGGCAGGATCCGAATCATTTAGCTTGATAACATGCACGGCTATGACGGTTGTGCCCACTGCGTTACTCCACAGCAACACGCCCGGTAATCATCAGAATTCCTCGCTCAATTAGCCTGAGCCTCCGTGCACCAGCCCGACTGACGACTCCACTTCTCAGCCTTCTTCTGGCCCGTTTTCCGGTCTCACCGTGACTGCGTTCCCAGCCGCCAAGAAGCGGCTGGGAATGTTGCATCCGCGCCATGTTGAATCTCGTGCCACTATTTGTTTTTTGGTTGTTTTTTTCTTCAAAATGAGCATTGATAATGTGGATATTGGCTCCTGTTGGACGGCATTGAGGGCAATAATTCTGTTTAAGTTTTCAAGTCAGCGTCCGCAGTGCGGCTGCGGTTTACTCTCTCAGCATTAGGCTCGGTCCTATTCATCAAACCCCCCTCTCAGAAAATGCTTGTTTCTGCCTGTGTGTACACACACTTACAACTGTGTTTCCAGAAAAGCTGAGCTCAGGCCGCCCGATATTTAATGAGATGCATCGCTGTTCTCTCTTCATTGGTTTATAGGAAAACTGTTGGGTTAATTGTTTGTGTTGTGCAATAAAATGTATTTCCTGTACGTTGTGGTACGGTATTTAAATTGGTGTAGTACTAGGAGAGCTTGTTTAAGGACCGTGTGAGAGCCTATTTTGACATGGTCATTCATTTGCCTTATAGCCCATTGCCAAATCAAATCACTCTTAAAATAACTCGCCAGTTCTTCCCGACATGAACCCAGTGACCTCCCCCCATAGACTGAGTCCTTACGGTGTGCCCACACTTCTGTAATTGACTACCGTGTACTGACAGCGGCGTAGGAGTTGTGAGGCCCGGTTGTCTGACTGACCGTATCATATACAGCCAATTCCACGCTCCAGAGGATGATTAGAAACACCTTAATGGAGGGAAGATCTTTTCAGCACAGCACTGTCACCCTGGTGCAGTTCATCACACTGCACCACTGGTGCAGTGTGATGAACTGCACCAGGGTTACAATCAATTTGGTACCCCCATAATAATGAGATGCTTAATTGATCCTTGGAGGGAGATTTGCTCTCCACCAGCCCACCTCCAGGGAGGTGAGCAGGTTCAGTAAGAGGAATAGTGGCAAAGTGCTCAGGGCTGTATGTGTATGTAGGGGGAGCATGAAGGTAAAGACATAGGAGCAAGAGAGGAGTCGAAATATTCCAGTTATTTGTGGGAAAATAAAGCCATTCATGCACTTGGATATAAGCAATGAAGTGTGTGGATAATACTGTGGCGGTCGGTGGATGTTGTCTGATGTGTGGCAGCGAATAGGTGCCATGTGACGAGGTCAGGCCAGCCTCCATGGGGCTGCCACTACAGATGGCTCATTAGACTTGTGTTTGATAGGACCCCCTCTCCACTCCTCCTCCGTCTTCCATCCCTCCATCCCACTGTCAGTGCTCTTTCATCAGTCTAGCACTCTACCAGCTGCTCAGATCTGAGGACTAAAGGAGTTCAGAGGCATCAAGCAGAGTGAGAGGGAGTTGGAGAAAGAGAGTTAGAGAGTGAGAGAGAGAAAGAGAGGTGAGAGGGTGAGAGAAAGAGAGAGAGAGAGAGAGAGAGAGAGAGAGAGAGAGAGAGAGAGAGAGAGAGAGAGAGGGCTACACTGCTTAGTCGACAATGAAAAAGTAAACAAAATTATTTTCATTTCTTTTCTCTAACAATGCCTATGAATACAAAGGAATTCAGAGAAACTTAAAAAAAGACATCTTACACCATTTGATAAAGAAGCGGTCTATTCCGTTGCCTACCAACATGGGGATCGCCCGCTCGAATCCCCGTGTTACCTCCGGCTTGGTCGGGTGTCCCTACAGACGCAATTGGCCATGTGTGTGGGTGGGAAGCCGGATATGGGTATACGTCCTGGTCCCTGCACTAGCACCTCCTCTGGTCGTTTGGGGTGCCTGTTCGGGGGGAGGGGGAGCTGGAGGGAATAGCGGGATCCTCTCACATGCTATGTCCCCCTGGTGAAACTCCTCACTGTCAGGTGAAAAGAAGCGGCTGGTGACTCCACATGTATCGGAGAAGGCATGTGGTAGTCTGCAGCCCTCCCCGAATCAGCAGCGTGGATGGACAAGGACGGCACAGAAGAGTGGAGTAATTGGCCTGAAACAATTGGGGAGAAAAAGGGGGGGGGAATTTGACCCCAAACAGAATTTATTTTTCTCTGGCTAATTCAGAGGGGCGGCACTGTGGTGCAGTGGTTAGCGCGGTTGCCTCACAGCAAGAAGGTCCTGGGTTCGAGCCCCGGGGTAGCCCAACCTTGGGAGTCGTCCCGGTTCGTCCTCTGTGTGGAGTTTGCATGTTCTCCCTGTGTCTGCGTGGGTTTCGTCTGGGGGCTCCGGTTTCCTCCCACAGTCCAAAGACATATAGGTCAGGCTAATTCGCAGTACTAAATTGTCCCTAGGTATGAATGTGTGTGTGTGTGTGTGTGTGTGTGTGTGTGTGTGTGTGTGTGTGTGTGTGGGCCCTGTGATGGCCTGGCAGCCTGTGCAGGGTGTCTCCCCCCTGCCGCTCAATGACTGCTGGGATAGGCTCCAGCATCCCCGCAACCCTGAGAGCAGGATATGCGGTTCGGATAATGGATGGATAGATGGATGGATGGATGGATTATTCAGAGGATATTTGTTCTCCTTTAATTATCATCTACACATGAGCTGATTATTGACCTGATTTCCATTTCTGGGATGATGAGTGCATCTTGATGCCGATGTTGTTCGATATATTCTTTAGTGAAATAAAAACTAGTCTTCTGACTGCTGTGTGGCTCTTGGAAATGAGTGGAAATTTAGCAAATAGCATGTGCTATCCTATTTTACATGATCTCAAGCACACTTTTATTATGCACAGATGTATGTAGGCCTCATAGTAGGGGTTCATATCTTTGCATATCAGTGATTTATTTCGATAACATGCAGCAGCAAACTACATTTCACCAGACGGCAGACACACATTGTTAGTCTCCCTGGCAATTACCAAAATGAGTTTGCTTTACGATGCCATCATCTCAATGTGTATTTCCAAAGTTTATTAGACATCATTTATGATTCTTCCGCAGACCGCATGCCTGGTGTTCTGCTGAGTTATAGGTTTATGTGTTGTGTGTAATTGTGTTACGAGGTCCCATGTATAGGATCACGCCTTAAACAAGGCTCTGTCAGTGGTGGATGTGGGACTGATTAAATGGGCCTGTTTGAGATGCATGGCCAGCAATGGGCCAGACCTGCATGTAAACAGCAGGGCCCAACTGCCTCATGGTCTTTGTGATAACCATTATGATTTAAGACCTTTACGAATGCCCATTTGTGAAGCAGGCGTGCACACACACACACACACACACATGCATGCCGTGCAGTCGCAGTCTTCAGCTTAACATTGAATTGTACGGGGGATAATGTACAAGCAATTGAGCACAATTCTGCGAAAAGGCAACATGACCCAAAGATGACGTTGTGTTAGAAGTACTTCACTCCTGATGCTTGGTTGATGCTGCTCTGCTACCTTGCAGCCAAAAACCGTTACGTTATCAGAGCTTCACTGAGTTCACCTCAAGCTGCTGGGAGGAAGACTACGTACGTCTCAGACAAAACATGGAGCGAGCGAGCCAAGCCGGCAAAGATCAGAGGTGTTTAGAAACCGGCCAGACAAAATCACACGGCGCTCCCATCAATATTTAAAGATGAGTTATTGGCTGTCCTGTCCTGGAAACTGGCTGAGGAGACGGGGGTGAGAAAGTCTCCAAATGTGATTTCCTCCTCTTTATAATGCTCTGAATATTTTAACACAGCTGTAGCAGCCGAACAGCGGTGATAATTATCTCCTGTCCTGCACATGACATTGTTCTATATCTTCTCATCTCTTCTCTTTTCTTCTCTTCAATCTTGTCTCTTTTCTTCTCATCTCTTCTCATCTCGTCTCTTCTCATCTTGTCTCCTCGTCTCTTATCTTGTCTCTTTTTTCTCTTCTCATCTTGTCTCTTCTTGTCTCTTCTCATCTCATTTCATCTCTTCTCTTCTCATCTTGTCTCTTCTCTTCTCATCTCATCTCATCTCTTCTCATCTCATCTCTTCTCTTCTGTTTTTTTCTCATCTCATCTCGCCTCTTCTCATCTGTCTCCTCATCTCTTATCTTGTTTCTTCTTTTCTCTTCTCATCTTGTCTCTTCTTGTTTCTTCTCATCTTGTCTCTTCTCTTCTTGTCTCTTCTTTTCTCTTCTCATCTTGTCTCTTCTTGTCTCTTCTCTTCTTGTCTCTTCTCATCTCGTCTCTTCTCATCTCATCTCTTCTCTTCTGTTTTCTTCTCTGCTCATCTAATCTTTCTCTTCTTGTCTCATCTCCTCCTCTTTTCTTCTCTTCTCATCTCATCTCTTCTCGTCTCATCCTCTCTTCTCTTCATTTCTCACCATCCCAAGTAGCACACAGGAAAGGCAGGGTCAAAACCTTCTTCCAGGTGAAGACAACTCTCAAAGTGTTTCCAAACGTACCGTTCACCTCGAACTCAGTGCACTTACAGCTAATTAGCAGGGAAGTAAGACTTAACTCGAGAAACTTCTCCAAAGGGCAGACGAGAGGAAATTGTATCAAAATGTTATTTGTGGGGCATGATGCGTCACTAAAACAAGATCCAAAACCGTGCAGAGATGGGAAGGGATGAGCCATGCATGGCTAACACCGAGCTATGAAAACAGCCCCTGGGACTGAGGTGGCGTCGGAGAGAGGAGGACATCTCTGAGTAATTTCCGTGTGAATGCGCCGAGACACATTTTACCACATTGTTGCACGCGAATTCTGCCTGAGAACATCAGACAACCGTAGCTAAGACTATATAGTCATTTAATGTTACAGGAGACAATATTCATGTTGCCGAACGCTCGTCACCTCTCCGTCTCATTGTATGTTGTTGACTACAGCACAGTGTATCTCATAGACAGCCGCCTCTAGAAAGTACTGGACAAGTTGTTCTCAAGTTCAGTCAATAGCCAAAAGCCTAGAAAACTTCTTTTGCACGCTGGACCTTTATCTTTGACACTTCTTTAAAACTTTTATGGTTTTTCACAACTGCTTGCAAACATGTCATGAAATGATGCTCTCCAAAACTAGAAAAAAACAAGCAAACAGACTAACAAAAAACCCAAACTGCTCTGACTAAACTTCAATTTTCCAAAACCAAAGGTGAGACAACTCAAACATGTTATCTTACATGTTAAACTTGGCCTTCAGATGACATAAAAGTCACAGACATTTCTAAAAACCCTACATGCTGCTGCTACTACTATTAAGCAACTTTGATTGTTAGAAAAGAGCTATATAAGTTTAATTTGTTATTATTATTGTTATCATTAGTACTACTACTACCACCATTACTCATTATTACCACTATTACTACTACCACTACTAATTGCTACTACCACTACTACCATTAGTACCACTACTACTACCACTACTACCACTACTACTACCACTACTACCACTACCAACACTACTACTACTTTCGGCTGCTCCCGTTAGGGGTCGCCACAGTGGATCATCCGTTTCCATCTCTTCCTGTCCTCTGTATCTTCCTCTGTCACACCAGCCACCTGCATGTCCTCCCTCTCCACATCCATAAACCTCCTCTTTGGCCTTCTTCTTTTCCTCTTCCCTGGCAGCTCCATATTCAGCATCCTTCTCCCAATATACCCAGCATCTCTCCTCCACACATGGCCAAGCCATCTCAATCTTGCCTCTCTTGCATTGTATAAATACCCTATATGCACTGGTGCAAATGGAAAAATCCAACAATTGAATGTGTTAATGCATTAATCACCACACGTACTTTTTCTTACCAACCAACCTCTGTTGGCTTTGTCCTCTTCCTCCTCCTCCCCCTCATACTGGAGCCTATTCTGCATATGTTAACAATGCACACTTGCAATTGCAAATTTCAGCATTATAACATGAGTTTTCTTCTGAATTTTAGCTAAATTTCCTGAAAGGCAAATAAAACATGGGGGACAGGTTAAGATCTAATGGGGGGGGGGGGGGTCAACGTAAAAGTAATTTCAAAGTAAAACATTAAGATGAAGGATGCTCTGTGCTGAACGATAAAGGTAGTTAGTGTTTTTCCTTGAGGTGTGAGAAAACGGATGAATAACACATAAAGGTGTGTGTGTGTGTGTGTGTGTGTGTGTGTGTGTGTGTGTGTGTGTGTGTGTGTGTGTGTGTTTAAAAGTCTGTCTCTGTGTCATGGAGCGAATTCAAGGTTTTGGGATGTTTTATTCATGGAAGAACTTTCGGTCGGGGTCTGCCCAGTTTTTCGAGATGAAGACTATCGAAGAGTCTGTCAGTAACAACCGATAAGCAATTACTGTAGCTCAAACCACACCTCCCAAGTCTCTCTCCTTCCTTCACGCAGGCAGCCCCGGAAATAGATTGGAGCCCCCGTTTGTGAAAGTGCAGAGGTGGCTGGACGTGAATAGAGCATTGATTCCATCTAAAAGGTGTTGTTAGTTGTTTGGGTGTTGCTAATGTGTCTGACCGGGGGTAGAGGGAGTCTGCAGATGGCTCGCCACTGCTTGGTACCATTGTTTAATGGAAACTTCATTTTCTCTGGTGCTGGATCCGGCCCACCTCATCCATCACTAGAGGACCTTCGGTGAGACACGGTGAATATGGTGAGGCCCAAAAGGACTCAAACCGATTTCTGGAAATGAGAAAACTTATAATGGAGCACCGCTGAAGTTGGCATTATTCTGAGAGGCATCGTATTGCGTATTGCACACAGTGAAATTTTTATGATTGTTCCGACCCTGAGACAGTTTAATCCGAGATACCGTTTGCTTGAGAGATAAGACGTGGTTTATTGCTCGGATGTGAGGTCAGCATTTTATATGAGTGTCCTTAGTCCCCCATCTGCCACCAGCGCCACAGAAATACTACTGTACATGTGTTGTATGCGAACAAAATGAATGCAATGATTCTTAATCTGGTGAAATGTCAATCAACATCCAGACCCCTCTGTGTGTGATTTTATATATATATATATGTGTGTGTGTGTGTGTGGGGGGGGGTTGGGCTCTGTCATATGCATGTCTGCTTTTGTCTTTGCCTGTTTTTCTGCAAGTGTGTGTTTGTGCATGTAATTGTGTGTGCATACGTACATATGTACACCACACTTGCTACTGGGAATTACATACCACCACGGAAGACTGCTCCTCCGTCAGGACTGCCTGACTTCCAGACTTTTACTGCCCGTGAGCCTTTTCTGCCACCTGGGAGCTACAGGGACGCTTGGATGGAGATGGAGATGGAGATAACCATACCTGGCAGCAAGCTCCACACATCCCTGAGGGACAACAGCAACAGCCTCACCGCTACACTAATGAACCGCTACTCAGCTGACCTCGCCGGGCTCCAGAGAGAACTGCCATCCACACACAGCCCAGCCAATTAGACCTTATCCACAAGTCACATATACATACACGAGATTCCAAAGACAGCAATTGATGATGTCTTTTTATTTGGAGGACTGGCATTTTTTAAGACAGTGTGTGTGTGTGTGCATGCACATAATTTGCACATTTACACAAACATGTTTTACACAGTGTTCGTGGAAATGTGTGAATGTATGTTTGTGTACTCTGACACGTCTATTTTCTCCTCCGAACGAAAGACCGAATCCTACAAAAATCTCTATGAGAATCTCTTTATGGAAGGTAACAGACAAGGTGATAAGCTTCCCTCCTCCTCCACAGCACTCCCCCGAGGAGCCTATCACACCCACCATCTCCCTCGAGTACCTCTCCCTCGGCTTCATCACTGTGGAGACCTGGCAAGCCATTAGCTCCCAGCGAGCATCAGGTTATTGTACGGTTCCAGCGGTAAAATGACAACATCGCACACCTTAGAAGAGCCGTTTTCTGGAGGTTGTTGATGCCAGCCTACTCGTCTCTTAAAAATGATTCCTGTGAATGACTCCGGAGTCAAGTAGCGACACTTGACTCAAGAGGCATCTTGAAAAATGGCGTTCGGGGGCACCCGGGTAGCGTGGCGGTCTATTATGTCGCTTACCAACATGGGGATCGCCTGATCGAATCCCCGTGTTACCTCCAGCAGGGTTGGGTGTCCCTACAGACACAATTGGCTGTGTCTACGGGTGGGAAGCCGGATGTGGGTGTGTGTCCTGGTCGCTGCACTAGCGCCTCCTCTGGTCGGTTGGGGAACTGAGGGGAATAGCATGATCCTCCCACGCGTTACGTCCCCCCGGCGAAACTCCTCACTGTCAGGTGAAAAGAAGAGGCTGGTGACTCCACATGTATCGGGGGGGGGGGGGCGCATGTGGTAGTCTGCAGCCCTCGCCGGGTCAGCAGAGGGGGTGGAGCAGCGACTGGGACGGCTCGGAAGAGTAGGGTAATTGGCCGGATACAACTGGGGAGAAGTAGGGAGGAAAATAAAGGGCTTTCAAGATACACCTGACGAATCTCTTTGGTGTTGAGCAGATGAACAGTGCATCAATATGCTGCTGACCAGCTAGTCCCTGTCTTCCCCCTGAATCACGTGTATAACCCGCCCTCGCAGGACATAACAACAGCCGTTTCATGACTTTCAAACGGCTGTCTTCACTAGTTTGAGGATGCGCTCGACTTCTAAACCTGTACATCGGTACATCTATAACTGCTGGCGTCTTCCCCCAAACGAATGCGTCTCTCGGCAGCGTTTCCCCACTTTCATCTCTGCAGCTCGGAGTTGTTGTTATGCCAGCAGGCACCGTTTTGAGGGACAAGCTGATATTTTTCTTTTTTTCTTTTCACTTCACACAACCCAGTCTCCCGAGGCTGCCTGGAAGTTTTTGCATCGTGGTGCAAATGTTTTTAAATCCCACTTCAACTCTAGGCGCTTTCTCCCCCTCCTCTCCCATTCTCCTCTGTTAACTACCCACACCGGTGACTGTACAGCACCTCCTTTTAAAACCGGTTGCAAGCCCTACCACCATGGTGGGCTTCACCGCCAACAGCGGCGAGTTTGGATAAATGAAAGAGGCAGATCAACGTGACATCGTGGTGAGCCACCGGCAACCTGTAGCTGCGTATACTGGAAATGATGGCGATGAGGATTCAGTGGTCTAACAACCTGCTTTTTAATACATTTCCTGGTGATTAATTGCTGGGCTATGAAAGCTTAGTCATTTAAACAGCGAGGGACCATCATCATCATCATCAACGCCCACAAATGGGATGAGAACATCTCTTGTTTAAACAAAGAAAGCCAAACATGCACTGTTTACACGACGACTCGGGAGGCTCATAACCAATCTCAGTACATTTCTAGCAGACGGTATAAGAGCAAGGCTCCTTTTCTATTGCCATCTCATTCACATCTTCATAAAAAAAATTTTTGGATTCCCCCCCACTCCCACTCCCACTCCTACTCCCAATTGTATCCGGCCAATTATGCCACTCTTCCGAGCCGTCCTGGTCTCTGCTCCACCCCCTCTGCCGATCCGGGGGGGGGGGCTGCAGACTGCCGTGTGCCTCCTCTGATACATGTGGAGTTGCCAGCCGCTTCTTTTCACCTGACAGTGAGGAGTTTCGCCAGGGGGATGTAGCACGTGGGAGGATCACGCTATTCCCCCCCAGTTCCCCCTTTCCCCCGAACAGGCAACCCGACCGACCAGAGGTGGCGCTAGTGCAGCGACCAGGACACATACCCACATCCGGCTTCCCACCCGCAGACATGGCCAATTGTGTCTGTAGGGACGCCCGACCAAGCCGGAGGTAACACGAGGATTCGAACCGGCGATGTCTGTGTTGGCAGGCAACGGAATAGACCAGCACGCCACCTGGACGCCCACATCTTCATACGCTTGGACCAAGCACTGACGTACCGGCTGCACACCTCAAAAACCGCCTATTCAAAAAATGTTGATCTGGAGGATAGTACAGACATCATTAATGATCAGGACTATTCGACAGCCCTTTCCTGATGGCTGTAAACCCTCTCGAAAAAAACCCTCCCACCGATTTTCTGTGCAGTCATCTCCATTTATTACCACCGAGCACAGTGGCAGTGACTGCAGTCCCAGTAGTCATCCATCCCAATTATTATTACTACACCATAGATGGTTACGGTTGTTGCACCACTAATGATTTCTGCACAAATCTTCATATCATCTTGTGTTATTTGCACAACCTTAACCTCATGTCCATGAACTGTAGTGCTCAGGAATTAATTCTTGCACCCTAATCCGACCAAGAGGAGCTGTCATGTGATATATGGGGCCTGTGCACTTTACATTCACCTACACGTGTAAACTATAGTAACTGTACATATAGTTTACCTCCACTTGTGTGTCTTGCACTGTCCCCTTGCATGAATTATAAGGTCCTTTTGTCCTTGTACCATGCCGGTCAATGAGTTGTAGCTATATTACTGGGTCTATGTCACCAAAACAAGTTCTTGTACATTTAATGTAGTCAGAATAAAGTGATTCTGATTCATATCTTTCTCTGCCCTCTTCCCTCTCCTCTGTTCCTGTGCTCCACTGTGCCTCTGTACTCTGCAGGAATCCATATCGTCTCTCATGCATGACGTGTCTCTGTGTTAGTTTGCGTTGGTTTGACTTTTTAATGTCCACCTATAATAATGCCTGTCGCTGTCTCAGAAAATCATGAAAGTGTTTCATTTGCATCCTGATTGAAATATATACGGGTCGCACCCATCTGATGTAAACACCAACAAGTTCCCCGTTTGATGCTTTCGGTGACAGGCGGTTGGAAAGTGATTGGTTCATTCTCTGATGTCTGACATCTTGCCCGCTTGTAGAGGCATAAGCCCCGAAAATTACTTGTATGGGGATACAGACGGGATAGTCCATTCGCTAACTCCGTCCTATAATACTACTTCCATATCCTTGATTTATACTTAAAGGAATCTGTAGGCGCATATGTATAGTGCCTAACAGAGAATTACTGGAGCAAAACAAAAGTCGATGGAAGAAGAATGGAGTGTGTCCTTTCTGCCTGGCTGGCATGGCGCTGTTGGAAGCAGTGCACAGCCGTCCTAATTCAGTCTGACAGCAGACATCACGTATGCCTCATCTCCACTCACCAGGCCTCCACCGGTTCACACATGAACCTCAGATATTCTCTGTCTCTATCTCCCCCACCCCCCCCTCTCCCTCTGCACTCTCTGCTACCCCCTACTAGATCTAATCTGTGGTGATGGAGACTGAGGACATCAATATTGCTGTAAATCCATGAAACAAATTTCTTCTAAATTGTGCATTCAGTACTCTTCAGCATTGATGGCAGGGACTTTGAAGAGCTGCTGTACACGCCACTGTGCTCTGGGACAGAAGCAGACCCTGCTGTTTGACAGGCTTGCAAAAAAAAAGGCATTGTTGGCACGTTGGGAGTGGAAGGGCTCTGTGTGGTCGAGAGAGCATGACTGGGATTTTTATGAGGGACTTGTGGCCTGGTGGAGAGCCAGGGAACGAGCTTGACATAGGTGCAATGCTTCACAACAGCTACAGGTTTCTTGTAACGGGAGATTCGTCCTTGGGTCATCCTGATATGAGGCATTTGGCTTGGCACAGGCGCGGGGTTGAGGGACTAAATGAGGTCCACGTAGGCCTTGGAGCAGAAGCCAGCTAGGTCTAAAAGAACATTTCTCTCTCTCTCGGCTACCTTGGTCTGTCCCTATCATTCACTTGTGTCATCATCCGCATCTTCATCCTCCCAGCTGCAGATACAGTTGCACTTCCTCCAGTTAAGCCCCGTTTTGAGAGGTCAAATATGTTGGGGAGTTAAGAGGCATTAATATCTAATTTGTTTCACTCAAGGAAATGCACCATGCTGTTCTGTTTCTT